>NW_010521141.1:0-22913 GCF_000687285.1 Phaethon lepturus
GGGGCAGCGCCCCGTTCGCGCAGCCGGCCCGGCCCCACGCGCCGTCGCTCGGCCCTTCCTCTGCCGAGGTACACGGGGAAATAAATCAACAACAACAGCATTTTTAACAAAAATGAGAATAAAATCCTCCAAACAGGTTCTCGCATCTCCCGCACCTTTCATCGTTAGGGATCAGTGCAGCGCTCTGCACCCAGAAACGGAGGGAAACATCACGGTGGTGTTAGCCTTTGAGGCTGCACGGTATTTTAGGGTAACCGGGGCTTTTCTGTGGAGAGGAAGAATCAGGGAGGCTGCTGTTTTGTTGGTTTTGTTTTGGTTTTTTTCTTTTCTTTTCTTTTTTTCCGAAACCCACAGCAATTGTGTCAACAGGCACAGCAGTAACAAAGTGAAGATGAGAGGTGTTTGTTCTTTTACTTTCAACACAGCAAACGAAAGGGGGAACTTCCAGCCATAGGCTTACAAGGGGGAGAAAAAAAGAAGGGAAAAATTCCGAATAATTCAGAATAATCGAGCTGACAGAAAATAAAAGCTCCTAACAGGCCTCTAAGTAAGTAGCGCCCTACATCTTTTAAATAAGTAATTTTGACTCTGGCCAACGTTCGGATATGCATGGCAACTAGTCAGGTTTTTCTTTGTTGCTGAAAACAATGAGAAGGGTCCCCAGAATTGCCAGACAGAAATCCACAAGGATGGATTGTCCTGTTTAGAAGCATGGCAAATGAAGAAAAATCAACCTGAAAAAAAAGATTAAACGGTGTAAATTTTCTCCAAATTTGATATTGGACCTTTCAGTCTGATTTTTTTACTATTTTCACTTTCCCCTTCAATAGAACTGTGAACCACCAAAGGAAAATTCCTGTTTCAGGCAAAATGGCCTACAGATGAGTTGTCCTCCTCACCAAATCAAAGCAACGTTTCCAGGGAATCTGCGCCTGGAACGGAGTCTGAGCCCATGGTTTCACAAGTATTTTCAGCTGACTTACTTGGACACTGCTGCAAAATAAGCAATCCAGCACTCAGCCCACTTACCCCACTTCTGTCCCCGCACTAGTCCTCCTGTGAGAACAGGGAACCCCACCCGGGAAACCGATCCAGTTAGCGCCAGGGAAAAGCAGTCTGTTTCGCTGTGGGCCAGTCTCCCCATCTGACCCACTTTGGAACTCCACAAATGCTTCTGCTGGAACAAGGCAGGGAGCGGGATGAGTAACTGCGGACACAAAGAGGACAGGATAGCTTCATTGGTACCAGTGCCAGCTTAAATATGTATACAAACATGGGGTGTGGAGGTGAGGAGGAGCGCTTTTGATCCTGAACCTGCTGCATCCCTTCTCTGCAGTTGCAGCAGAAGGACTTTTCATGTATTCGTGTCCTCATACCACATCTAGAGCCCCTAGCACTGCAAAAATGAGCTTCCAGCACTGAGGGAGAAACAGGGTAGAAGCCTGGGAAGGTGACTGGACTGGGAATCAGAAAGCTCAAAGACCTTCTCTCTGATACCTTGTGTGGTGACAGACGGAGCAGACGTGACCCCAGTGTCTCAGTACCCTAGTACTGAAATAAGCATTTACCTGATCCACTAGTTCTCATAAAAAGCAAGGTATGTGGCCTGAAAACTAGCGGTAGTTAGGTTTTGTTCATACGAATCCCGAGTGGGACCTGATTCTAAGGTCGCATCTTTTTCACAATACTAAATGTCTGGCAACAACACCAAGCTGTAATACAGTCATCGAGAGCACTGTTTTTAAGATACGACCTGACAAACTCTGAAACATTTTCTGTCAAGAGCACATAACAAAACTCTTCCTTTTCACAGACTACTTGTTTTCTGTTTCCCCCAAGAACAGTATGCTTTCCAAAGATGTACCCACTTCTAGAAACATATTGTCCCTGAAGTTGCTAAAAAAAGGAAAAAATATTTTTATGAAATTGATTAAAGAGTTTTCTGAGGAGGAGAGTTGCTTTTTTTTTGCTTTTCTTCTCTAAATCGTAATAGCAGCATCAAAATGCAAGCCTGTAAAAACAGAAAACAGCTTTCTTTTGGCTGGAACATGTATTTATTAATACACACTTGACAAGAGGATCTCAGAGACAAATTTGAAAACATAAAAAGTAAACAAGCTGTGTATTGTTGAGTGTCACAGGACTGATTTTTCTAGTTGGGCAAAAAATTCAAAACAGTGAACAAGCAGCTTTTGTTTTCTGTAATACTTCCTATTTGTAATGTTAAAAGTGTATGTTATTTAAGTGAAACTTCAGTCATGTGCGGAGTTTGCTCTCGATTTTGTTTTTTCACTTTTATAAATCCAAAGTGAGTATTATCAAATGTACAGATGCAGCAGATGCATGTTAAAAATTGTAAAACACTACAGTATCACAAAAAGCATACAGGTTCTTCAAAATCTGTTATGTCATCTCTAATACACTTCATAGGTACCACTGTCTCCAGTTTCTGCCAAGCACAAGAAAGAGCTAACAACTTTTGAGACATACACAGGGTAGTCCAGCGTGAACCATGGACACCCATCTCACTTTGCTCTTTACTTTGGGAAAAATCTTCCCTAAGTATATCTGTGGAGCAATGCAAGAAGGGTATAATTTAAAATCCACCTCTGAGAACTCGTTCCTTAAATAGTAAGATTTTTTGAGTGATCTTTTACACAGAAAGGAATTTAAAAAAACCCCAACCCTAAAAACCTTTTGAAACATGTATCATGACATTGGTCTGTGGTTACAGTACTGTCCTGACAGAGGTCCTCCCTGGTCAGGATGTACTACACCATGCGGTACGTTACTATGCTCCAAACAACGAGCACGGTGCTCGTTGAGGGTACTCTCTGAGTAAGCTGTCTCAAGAATATGCCATCGTCTGACTGAAGGAGGGAAGACCCCATTACAAGGCCATGTCTCAGAGTATAAAATGATCAGCAATGCTACTTCAAGGGTGTTTCCCCAACTCCTCCACTCCTCTGCCACTTATTCTGCTCTCATACTTCAGGGATACGAACCACACAAGAAGAACAAATTCATTTTTTTTAAAAAGCCTCCTTCCAGAAAGGCAAAAAGGGTTTTAAGGTAGATCACTTCGCCGGTCTAGCCCACAGCCCCGTCTCTTGAATGCTTATGCTGGTGTAACAGAGTGCCATAATCTGCAGTGCAGGACCAAAACCAGCACAGGGTATGCTACAGTTTCAGAAAATGTTAGGCCAGTGTTTCACACTATCTTTTAGTTTGGACACAGTATCAGAGGGGTTTTCTTTGTTTTAGTACATGCATTTCCTGGATTTTTAGCCATTTTAAGACCAGAGCATCAAGGGTTCTCATTTGTATTGCAGATAGAACTCAATTTTAGCCTGCAGAGACTGGTGCATGCTGGTATGCTGGTAAATTACCTACAGCACTAGACAATGCATATTTTGATGTGTTAACATTTTAAGAAAGTAGACATCCACTGGTAGCAATCTACACTAAAAGTCACTGGACTCACCGTATTTCAACATTAGACCATGGTGATTCTGCCAAAAACTGTATCTTAGCAGGCTTGTTCTACTCATTAAAGCAGAAATTCTTCAGTAACTGTGGAACAGAAGACAACCAGAGAAAACTCTGTTAGTTTAGGCTTCATGCCCCACCGAGCAGGTACTACATTCCAAATCTGCAGAATATAGTTGGATAGGTTAAAAGTTCTCCATTGTTCTCTTTCTCCATTTGTAGCCTGTAAGTCACAGAGCATTTGGCATGCATGCTAGCCAACAACATGAAAACAACAGAAAAACATAGTATTAGATATAAAAAACAAACAAACAAATGAACAACCAGCCAGGATTCCAATTTTGAAGATACAAACTGTTTTTTTATCTCTTAGAGCTTCTTTCCCTTAAGAAAACCACGGACTGGAACTAGCAGCTAATTAAATCCTAGAAACTGAATTTAAAAAAAAATGCCTCTTGGCTTTTGATTTTTGTAAGCTGCCGTTATGAATTTTTATCTGACTTTTTCCTCTCACAAATATGGGCTCATACACTACCCTGTTCAACACTCCAGCAAACACTGTATCTCAGGAAAAATCCACGGCCTCTCCACAGAAGTGCACCAGCTTTTTGAGAAAAAGGACAAGCCTCAAAAGGAAGCGAAACGCGAGCCTTCTGTCAGAATCTGCATACAGAGGAGCACGTCATTATCAGGCCGACAGAGCATCAGGTGAGACTACTGAAGGAAGTATCACTAGTTGTCCTCTGGGCATTCTTTTTATATTCTATGGACCAGAACATTGTCACAGGATAATGGTTGTCTGCTGCCTTGCCCCTATTAAATTAAATATTTGATTGGAACTTTCCTACTTGCTCTCCGTAGAAATAAAAAGTGATGCAAAAAAGCTGTAGGTGAATCATTTGCCCTTCTAAAAACTCCCAGCGTAACTGCTCATCAGGGTACCTAGAGAAGAAACCATTCCTATTAATTTTTTAGGGGGTTTTGAACATTCTACTAAACATTCTTTTTTCAAAATTGAGAAAGATGTACGGGTGTTTTATTCCTTCATAACAGAGCAGGTAGTGACTTCAGTGTGAGTATTGTTTGATGCACAGCAGTTATTGCAAAGACATTACTGCAGGAACCCCCAGCTACTGAAGGCTCAAGGTACAGAAGTTTTTTTGGTGGTCACCTTCTGGTCAATGAGCTGTGGCATGGAATATGCAACTGTGGGAGTAATGCGAGGTGTTCAAACATCCTATTTGTTGCATAGCAGTTTACCTGTTCAGGAGAAGGTGGATGCCCTTTTCCTCAAGTGATCGTTTTATCACTTAATTGGTCTACAATACATTGAGTCAAAGCCAATGCATGAGAAAACCTTCAGTTTAATTCAGGCACTCAAAGCTCATCATACCAAATAATTCCAAAACTTCAAGTTCTGTCAGGAAACAGGCATTTAGTACTACAGTAAAGAGTATTACAAACCTCTCTTCTCCTTGACCTTTAACTTACTCAACAACTCCCTTCCCTCTTCATCCCATAGATTATCTCATCCTGTGGCAGATTGTCCATACCACATTTCTGTTCCTGGATGTAAGATGAACTGTGCCCCCATGAGTGTTGGGAAGTCACAGGGATATCGGACAGCTTCCTGTCTATGCTCTCCCTCTACCCATGTCCTTCTGACTTCAGGCAGAAGATTCCATGAAGTGGGTTTGTATCGCATTGAGTGCATTCTGCAAATGGCAGACTCCACGAACTGAAATTGCTGCAGACAGAGAAAAATTCTTCTCTGTGTTCCTGAGAGAAGGTCCCTATTGCACTGGAAGTTAGGTATGAAACTCTAAACATCAGTCAAAATTCCACAAGGAAAACAAATTGCAAAACTGTAGCAAACCTTAACTCACAGTGCAAGTAAAGCAATTTACGTGGTGGTGCAGAAGAAAGAATATTACTCCTATGCTACCTTGAAGAATTTTTTGAAGGCTACAGATTTATCAGCAAATTCGTCTGATGATGATGACTGTTGTCAACAGTTACTCAGTTAGCCTCTTTACATCTAAACAAATAGGCACCAGAGCTTCACTTCATGCCTTGAAAAATTAACTTTACGCTTTTGACAGATATAACCATGGTCTCCAGCTCATCTACGTCCAGCCCCAAATTACCTTTAGGTCAGGAGTGCGGTCCCTTTATAGAAAATTGTACGGAATTGTAAGATGAACATAATGAAAAGCCTTTAAAGGGGTCAGGCGTTCCAGCATGGAGATCTTTCCAATTTGAGCATGAAGTTAAGAACAAGACTCCCTAAAGAAAGGAAAAGACTTTCACAGTCATTCTCAGGAGTCTTGTCACTTTGAATGTCCCCAGCAATGCTGCTGATCTGAAGGTACATGTAAACCTAGAGCCTGAAGCCAAAATCTTTAATATGTGTTAACAATCATAATTATCAAAGTCTGTTGTACAGAAAATACAGTTCAGGACGCTTATGAATCCTCCCATTCTGTGGTGAAAGAGGAAAGCTTGGATTCCTATGCAGTGCTCTCCAATGTAAGATAGGTGTCTGGAAAGAAATGGATGAGATCTGACGGTACAATCTCTGGTTAATGTTAATTTTTATCACTTGATTTGACGTTTTAAAATCAATATTCCATAGCAGTTATTGTCTAGATTTTTAAGGCATCCAGGCTGAAAACACTTGCTAAGCACTGAGGGATTCTGCACTCTTTGTCTCAGACACCCTCGGAAAAAAAATCCTGTATTCCAGTTATTGTGTAGCATTTGAGTTCAGTGTTGGCAAACTGGTCCCTGCATGTCTTTGAGGCATATGGAAATTGATGATGAAAGTGTCTAGTATAACTAGAAGTATAATTTGATGAAAACTGAAGCAGTGAACTGTGAGAAACTGCTAAATCAGTGTCATCAAGCTCTGCTTGAAAAATAATGAAACAGAAATACCACTAGGACATGAGAAATGCAGGGCGAGGACTGTGAAACCAGAGAGTAAATACAAAAATTAAGGAAACTTACAAGATATTATTTTAATTGTTATTTTTGAAACACATGCCCAAAATACAATACAACATTCCTGTCCAAATTCACTTTACAGAGACAGTGACATCATGTCTCCTCCAAATTGTTCAAGCCCAAATATTGGCACAAGCTCTTCCAATAGAATACCATCTTTGGCCCTGGCACTCTCGCCTGTCTACCCGTAACCATGCACAGAATAGGAACAGCACCGTGGCCAATGCAAATCCTAGTTAGAGCTCAAGTCCCTTGGGGCAATAGAAAAAAGACCAAAATAGAAAACATATTACAGTTTTAAAGCAATAATATTGCTAAGGAAAGTAAAACAAATGTAACCTCAGAAGTAAGATGACATTTATTGCCTAAAAGTTAGCAATTCCTGAAGCTGTAAAAGTACTCTATAAATAAGACCTGAAGATGGCAGTGGAAAGATCCTGATATTGCTTTATTCATACATTTTGAATGAAAACAAACCAAACTTACATAGAAATCTGAGAGCAAGAGAACAAAGGAAGAATGTATTGTATGTTTTGAGGGTTTGCCACATCATTAAACGCACTCAAATTACTGAAAAAATCATTAATGGTTGTATTCAGTTGTACCCATGTTTTGAGATAGCAACATGTGTATGTATGCTCCAGAAAGGGATATAAGCTTGCATATTCAAAGACTTGCCAGAAAATTTGTACAAAAAGATCACAGGGAGACAGAGACAGCTGGAAAAATTGGAGCAGGGGCTCCAATTTTCATGCCAGTGTTACACCTAATGCAAAGGGAATGCAGATGATGGACTGCAAGCTATATGTTATTCCTCCTGCCACTTAGCAATGTGCTTGTAGAGCTGAACAAGAGCCAGGAAGTAACAAAAAAAAACCCCAAAACCAAACAACAAAACAAAAAGACCCAGAAATGATACAAAGCGTGCTATTGTAAATGAAAATATTTATGTCAGGATATTTATTACAGTCACATCAACGTTTTCATGTACAAAAAGCAATCATCAAGATCAAGCAGTGGATACCAAGCACTGATTTCTTTAAAGTGTAGTCTCCTTTGGAAATTTAACTAAACCATACCCACAATCTTACCATGGCATGCACATAGCAGAAACCACGAAATGGAAAATATCTATAAACAAATATCTCTTGAAGGTCCTATATCATGCTTTAAAAGAATGATAATGAGACATGGATTTATCCAGATTAATTATCAATAAGCCTAATTAGAAAGTTGTGCTAACAAGTATCTAGAATACTTCTTTCTATTAGGGAATATACAGATAGGAGGCTTAGTAGAAAAAGGGTAGGTGGAATCTTCAGAGGATTTTCTGGTAATACATTCAAGATTCCAAGGCATGATTTCCATGGGTTTTGATATCATCTTTTCCCATGAGGTGACCTCAAAACCTGTGTGTTAAAAAGTAATTTTCTCTGTCAGTTACTGTTAACCCAAACTATGCACTTGAGGAGCCACCTTCTATCAGTGTTTCCACCCGCCCCCTCGACCTATTGACCACAATCCCGTCTTTTGTGATGTTATTACTGCAAATTCAAAACTGTGATCTTCTTGTAAAAAAGGCTTTCTAAAAGAAAACCAGTTTATAAAATCAGTTCATAAGCCTCAGTTAGAATTTAACCAGGTGCCTTTCTGTCCATCTAGGGTTCCTGTGGATTCCTGTTGTGCGTTCAGATTTCCACACAGCATTTGACAGTAGCTGAGACAAGCAGAGTCACAGTGTCTGTTTGTAGCACCCTCATTGTCACAGTGACCCGTCCATTGAGATGTCTCACCTCTGGACAGGAGAAGTTAAAAGGGAAAAAATTAAAAATACAAAAATAGCAATGCAAAAGATAAAGGAAAAAATAGGGGTTCAGATCCCAACTTTCCACAAGCCCAGTGGCATATCCAGTATGGGGCTAAGCCTACAAAGCTCTATAGGTTCTAAAACAAATCCAGACACAAAACTTCCACAGATTAGCTGATGTCTCTACCCAGATGCAAGATAAACTAATAATCTGACAATGACTCTTTCGCATTTAGAACAAGCTTTTAACCTTAAGAAGGTCAAAATCTAGAATAAACCTGGACAAATGTATATTTAAGCTTCTGCCCAAGCTTCAGACTAAATGTTATCCTTTATGTTCACAGTATCACAGAATCATCAAGGTTGGAAAAGACCTTTAAGATCATCAAGTCCAACCATCAACACAACACCACCATGCTCACTAAACCATGTCTGAAGTGCCACATCCACATGTTTTTTTGAATACTTATGTTGTTGGGTCAGAGAGCAGAAGCTACAGAATCACCTTCATCCCACTGAAATCCTTGGCTTCACTTCCAGCTAGATTGATAAAATTGAATCATAGGATCATCGAATGGTTTGGGTTGGAAAGGATCTTAAAGATCATCTAGTTCTAACTCCCTGGCCATGGGAAGGGACACCTTCCACTAGACCAGGTTGCTCAAAGCCCCATCCAACCTGGCCTTGAACACTTCCAGGGATGGGGCATCCACAACTCCTCTGGGCAACCTGCTCCACTGTCTCATCGCCATCATAGTGAAGAATTTCTTCCTTATATCTAATGTAAACTTACCATCCTTCAGTTTAAAGCCATTACCTCTTGTCCTACCACTACATGCCCTTGTAAAAAGTCCCTCCAGCTTTCTTCTAGGCCGCCTTTAAGTATTGAAAGGCCGTAATAAGGTCTCCCTCGAGCCTTCTCTTCTCCAGGCTGAACAACCCCAACTCTCTCAGCGTGTCCTCACAGGAGAGGTGTTCCAGCCCTCTGATCATTTTGGTGGCCCTCCTCTGTATCCACACCAACAGGTCCACGTCTTTCCTGCTTTGAGGGCTCTAGAGCTGGATGCAGGACTCCAGCTGGGGTCTCACCAGAGTGGAGTAGAGGGACAGTACCAGCTCCCTCGACCTGCTGGCCACACTTCTTTGGATGCAGCCCAGGATACTGTTGGCTTTCCAGGCTGCAAGTGCACGTTGCCAGGTCATGTTGAAAGGAGCAGATGTTCTACTCTGCCCTGAGATCAGACCCTTATATTTGAGATGAAACATTAGGTTTTGACATAAAAGCTTTTTCTAAGTATGCGTGATTTTTAGCCACATATTTCATATGCAAAAACTATTAAACCATACTATTTCATCCATTGTTGTTTGTTTCTTTCTATTCTTCCAAGTTTAGCCTATCATAAAGCACTCTGTAAACTTAAAATGAGAATTTACCACATATGGGAGTTCTACAATGGGTAAATTACTTCTTCATATCTGGGGGTCTCTATTAAAATGAATAGCGTGAACCAATGAACAGTAAATGAAGAGCTCACCGCTGTCAGTCCACACTTTAGTACTTTCAGTTCAGAATCTAACTATGCACACTCATGTTCTTTTGAAATATTCACTTACCTTCTGATGGATTTTCATCAGTATGCTCCTTTCCACATATTTGTCAGATCAGAACGCTACAGTTAACCTACGTTCAATACTGCCAAATTAACAAAGCAAAAATCAGTTACTAAAGTCCACAAGGCACAAGATTGCCATAGTCTGCAAGCTGCTTAATTCCTTTTTTTTAATACTTCCTTCTTGTTACATTGTTGTAAGAGTTGTTATTCTGTATTTATATTAGAACGTGTGTACGTACAGCATGTGTACTTATAGAAAACTTCTGTGGCTTTGCTGCTGAATTGAGCTCTAGTCTCCCAGAGATCAGTGTGACCCAAACACTGCACCCACAGGGAGCTGCACCAACTTTTGATATATATATCTTTTGATAGCAAGCGTTAGAGCCTCTGACAGAAGAGAACTACAAGGTTTTGGACTCTGGTTCTGTACAAGTGGTAATCAAAGATTTACTTCTTTGTGTGGCTCACAGGAGAAAGAGTCAGGCTCTCAGGATTTTAGAAGTCTGGGTTTAAAAATGGAAACAAAAGGAAAATATGCTCCTAAACTGTCCAAGAACTGAACCAATAGCCACTGTCTTAAAATACCTCTGGCCATACCGATACTGATTTATCACAATTGTTTTGTACTTCCTGAAGAGGAATGACGGGCTGAGAGCCATCGGATGAGATATTTTATCTGACTTACCAAATTGCAATGTTTTATAATGACAAACTGCAGTCACAGAATAAGAGGAGTTGGAAGGGCTCAAAAGATACTATCAACTAGGTACACACTCTATAGACTAAAATTTCTCATTTAAACACCGTGCTGAAGCACAGGGTTCTCGGAGAGCCGAAGGCTCCATTCAGGCCCAGCACAAGCACACTTTTTCAGTTCTCCTCAGTAGGACTGGAGCAGGGTTTTGAGAAAGATTAATCTGATTCATGTCTAGTGCCTAAAAGACATCCCTCCCAGCATCAGCATCATCCCATCGCAGAACAGGGCTTAATCTTAGATTTCTTTTTTCCTAACAAATCCCACTATTTTCAGAGACAATTTGGGATTTGCAAGGAACGCAGGACCAGTTTCCTTTCAGACACCAACTAAATATTTAAAAGCCAATCTTGCTCCTACTGAAAGAGGTATGAGTTTTACTGTTAGTTTAAACAGAAGTGAGATGAAGTTGCAGGCTTACAAACCTGCATCTATTAGACCTTTTCTTTTTTAGCTTGGAATTTTACGTACAAAAAGGTCACTTCAAAAGCAAACCCAAATGTAATGTAATTGCAACGTAAGACTCCCTAACATTGACAGAGCAAAGGCGTCACTCTCTAACAGAGGGTGTTGATAACAGTGTCATCTAAGCTGCACAAATCTATACAGATTCTCTTTTAAACAGTAGCTAGTGCTAATTTTTAAGTTCTTATTTGTGCGTTAAAGACAGAGTCCACCAGCACTGAATGATTTATGCTGCCTGCTCCAGAAGCCATGCAGCTTCAGGAATTTTTTTTCTTAAACTCCTCTTCACACACCAGTTTGAAAGTCTCATCCAAGAGATATCAAGGGAATCCCAGGCAGCAGTTCATTGGTACACAGCCTCCTTTACTGAAGCCAGGATTTGCATTTTCTGTTTTGAGAACAAGACAATTGTGAAGTAGTGGACCTAGACAAATTTTATTAACAAAAATCTCCATGTCCAATAACCCACTTAGCACTGTTCTTAATTTTGTCTCTCATAGAATTTACTTGGTACAGAAGGATGATACCTGCTACATTTTAAATATCTACACTAAAATTAATATTAGAAAATCCTATATTATATTTTACCTGTCAGAGGTCATCAGAAGCTGTATTTCAAGAAAGCTGAAGGCATTAGATGTAGTTTGCCCAGTAGATTAATACTGAGTTGTGAACTTTCATCCTCTGCAGCAAGATTTCCATCCAACTGACACAGAACTGACATACAGTAACACTTACAACCAGGGGGATCCAATTTAGACAGAGTTCAAATGGTTTCAAGCTACTCATAGGTCACAGAGGTAAAGTATGCATAAGAGAGCTGGCTTTAATCAGAAGGTTTTCGGTAATGTCACACCAGAAGTGATAGGCCACATTGAAAATGAACTGGATGTTAGGCTTGAGAATTAAATTACCAAATATATTTAAATATTTTGAATATATCTTTAAAGACATTTTCACAAGCCCCAAACAGTTTGGGTTTTTTTTTCAGAACAATAGAAAAAGACACTGAATTTTCCATGAGCATAACCCGCCCCCCCTTCTTTCCCATGTGGCATCATATCTGTGATGTCTATCTTTGAAAGATTTTGGGGAAGAAATGTGGTCCAAAACAAAAACAAAACAGCTCCATTGGGGGTGACAGTTTGGAAATAATCTGAAAAAAGACTCAACATTTTCTCCATAATGGAGCATCAGAACACAGGAAAATTGAGAGGGACAGAAAGGATTACAGTGAGAGAGAGGACTTAAGAAAGGCCAATTTTAATGCAGTTATCAAATGCTGACCTACTTGTGGAACAGGCAGGTGGAATCTCCGTTTAACATTTCATACTAAAGAACAATGTGAAAATGAGAGGACTCATTGAAAGACATGTCACTGAAAGACAACGTGTTATTCTCTTGAGACTTCTAAAGGCTATATTCCACCCAGAAACCCCATAATCTGTCAGGTGTTCTCATTTCAAGTTTCCCTGACTGCTGTATCCAAATCAGCTCTGTGCCCTCCTTTTCGTGTACATAGGCTGTGAGCTTTGTCTCCATGCCATTAAAGATGCCAGGAAGTAAACTGGGAAACAGCTTGGTAACACAATGGAAAGCATCACACCTTTTGTACAGTCCTTCCTACTGGTTTGCACTCTGTTTAAGAACTGCTTCTCAGCAGAAATAAAAAAGCAACTACCGCACAAAGCCTAGCAGACAAGGTGTGTTGAGTTTCTGAAGATTTTCATTGAGTTTTGTTATGAAAAGGATTAAAAATCCTTACTGCTGTGCCTGTCTACAATATCCTCTCTGCAAAAATTCAAGTCAATGCCATGAAGAGGAGGGGGAACTTGAAGAAGTCTGTCACTAGAAACACAGTGCTGGATCTCATGTTATATTACAGCACGCGTGTCTCAGCTCAGATCAGCAAAGCAGAAGCAAGGAACCTGGCAGAGTGGGAGCCATGGTTTTCTTACTGAATACTCACCCAGAAGCAGCATCACAACCAACAAAATTACACCTTCATAACCCATTAAGTTCACTGCATCCTGCACTGATGATTTATAATGTATAAGCAGGAAAGAAAAACTGAGGAATTCAAAACCATTGTTTTCTTAAACAGGATAAATCAGGGTTTGCTGAGTTCCTTACTGTTAGAAATCTGATTGCTTCCAGTGCCTGGTTTGCTCATTTACCTTTACTTCAGGTAGCTCTTTACAGAACTCTAAGATGTGTAATAGAGGTATAACTTTAAACACCGGACTAGCTAAAGTGTCCCCATCTAGGTTAATAAAATAAATATTTAATTTTTTTCCCCAAAATTAGGAGGCTTTTGAAGACCGATCCATCCCTGCTCTCTAAGTCCATACCCATTTTTCTTACTTGTACTGAATGAACAAGTGGTTTATCACAGTCAGAAAAATCATTCATCTTATGAAGTTGCATCTTTCATTTGTTGCTCTCACTCACTGGTCAGACAAGTATCATGAAATTAGATGCGCTATTCCTCAATTCTAATTACACTGCACAGCTCAATTTCCTACATGTTCTCAACTTCGCAGGAAAAATAGCTCTACTGCATGAATAGTCCACAGAAGCCAAATATTAAGAGATTCTTTCTTTTCTTCCAGCCTACTGGGTCATATAATTCTTGAATTATGAAAAAGTAATTTTTCTTACTTGTCACTGGCACCTTGTCTTCACAAAATCAGATTTTAAAATTACAAGAACTAGCATATGTCCGGTTGCTCCAAATCCTCCACATAACCCATTCAGCCCTCCCAAAGTAGGAAGCTGCACCCTGTGTAAGTCTGAAGCCTTTGATTATCTGTGTTTCCACTTCCATGTGTAATTGCACAATTCTAAGCTGATGGCCTTAACAGCACAGGGACTGCACCTAAGCAGAAGTGCAGCATACTCCAGTAATTAAAACATTTTACAATTAAGTGAGATGCAGCTTCCCTTCTTAATTTTTGCTGGAAAAGCATACTATGCTGCTTTTTGCCTTTTAACACATCCTAGTGACTCATGGCATTTAAAATGGAGTTAAATATTTTCCTTAACACAGCTGTATATGCTTTATTTCATACTTTTGCCAAGATTCCTCATATCTTCTTCCAACTATTACAGTCTTCCTTTCATGTTTTTAATTTTTAGTTTCTGTGGTTCCATAAGTTGCTGAATGATCTCTAAGCTCATGACTGGAAGTATGTCCTTATTCCACCCCATAGCTACACAGAACCGTGGACAGACTTTTAACACCCATCTTTTGGGGCTTCTTTTCAGAAGCTGGCCATTAGACTCTAGCCCCAGGTCTCCTTCTTGCTTCCCTAATGCACTTCATCATTAAAGCACTATCCAAGGTTCTCTTACCTTCTTCCACTGATCATGAGTTTCATTAGTTCTCTCCTTAGAAATGCAAAAATCCCACAGCAACTGGAGAGCTGAGCAGATCAGTATGTCTTCCTACCAAAGCACAGTTGATGCACCCGAGCTTTTCATGCTCCTTGAAGGATTGTATTTATTTTTACATGGTTCAATAGGAAAAATTATACATTGATAGGATGCACAGATCAATTCAATGTGAAATGCGAAACATATTTAGTTGTACTCTTGAAATCCTTGCTAGCAGAATGCCCTTATGTGGCAATGAATGGGGGGCTTCCTTCAATCTGCTGCTAAGTGACTCCATCCTGTCCTGCTTGTTAATGATCTGGCTTCAGTTATTCATCTCTCTTACCAGTGCAACACATCTGGCATGAAGGCTTTTGTGCTAAAGAAAATCCAATTAGTGCAGACTGCTTCAGTACATCCCTTCAACGATGCAAACTTTCATGCTTTGACCGTCATATCCTCTACTCTCTACACTGGAAAGCCTGTGAATCCTAAAGCTTTGCAATGAACTACTCACTTCTCCAGCAAAAGAGATTCTTAAGCAAGAAGGTAGAGCTCATCTGGAAGGGAGCAAGCACTTCCATGAAGGCTGACCTAAAACTGTGGAATGAACTGCCTTAGAAAAAAAGGGATCATCTCAAATCTTCCCCATCACCTGCTCCAACTTCAAGGCACATTTTAGGAACTTCCTTTAAATTTAACATTAAGAAGGAATCCACATGCAAAATTTAATAAACAAACCCAAAACAATCATAAAGAAAAAATGAAAACAAATCCTACCAAAACAAACAGCCTACAGAGCAGCTTAGTCCATTGGGGATCTTCAAAAATAAACCATGCCCCCCACATCCACTACTGAAGAGGTGCTAGAACATGGACATAAGAGAGTTTCCAGCCGTTCCAAAGGGTTGCTTTGAGAGCCATTTAAGGACTCAAGCACAGCACAGCGCAGTAATTTTGTTGTAGAAATATAGATGATAGAATGAAAACAACTATGCTTTAACATCAACATTTTACCCACACCAAACATTGCTCAGAGAGTTCTCCTCACGCCGCTTTTCATGCATTGTCTTCCCAGGCTCTACTCAGAGTTTACACTTCTCTCCAATGAATTGCCCAACTTATTTTATGTCAGCTGGAAAAAATTCATACTGATTAAGAGTAATGTTTTCCTCACTGAATTTAAAAAAATACACAATATCCATTCTCATTAAACTGACTCTGGATAGTGATGCTACATAGGTCTCAAGATGTTGGGTTGGAGGGGTTGGACTAGATGACCTTTAAAGGTCCCTTCCAACACAAAGATTCTATGATTCTATGTTACATGTTTTTCAAATGATTAGCATCAAAATCTCTACATAAAAATAAAGTAGTGACAATTATAACAGTTACACTATGTCCTCTGTGTGCCTGCACACCACCTTTAAAAAAATCAGCAGAGGATGTTTATTTTAGCCCTAAATATGATTTATCTGTTGACTCTTCAACATTCATATTTCAACAGCCTCCAAACTGTTAAGCTATCCCATGAGACGCACATCCAAAACTATCCTTAACCATCTCCATTTCCAGAACAACAGAGTATGTGGATCTGGACATTCTGGTTAGCTGGCTCATAGTGACCAAAGGGTCGATCGCCTGGGAAATGATAGGAACTATAAGGGTTAACTTGTGGGCTACCTCAAAACACATTTGTGTTCTTTTGCAATAACACACCAAACTTAATAATCATCAAATAATGGTTGCATGATCTGAGATTTGGAAAACCTAGACACATTCAATTGCTTTCTCTGATTAGGTCTGTACTTATTTGGCATTACCAGAGATATCTCAATCCCTAAATAATTAACCTACAACCAATATGTATGAAATTGCCTCACTAAGCTCACTATCCAGAACTGTTTGCTGTTAAATTAGTAGAATAAATAATTTACACCAAAAAAGCGTGCACAAGATAGTGCCAATAAACCTGGGGGAACTTGTTCATTATTTGCAAGAAAATTGGATGAAACACAATTCCCCAAGTACAAGCCATCCTGTAGAGTAAAAGGTGTATTAGTATTATTGCAGCATGTAGGGAACAAATGAAGTCTCATGACTGTTCTCTTCAGAGTATGCTCTCTTCATTAGCCTTTTCTCCAGACCTATAAATACATGCGGTATACTGTACATATGGAGAACATAGGAGACTGAACATTTGCATATGAAGTATATTTCTTATAGGAGGAAAAAAAAAAATCACAAAAATATTGTAGATCACTACTGAATAAACAAGGAACTAAACAAATAATATTTAACACTGAAATGGCAGCTCTGTATCATTTGGAAAACCTAGAAATCATCTTTTCCAGTGGCAAAAGTCAGTATTGCTAACTCTAAATGCTCAAGAAAATTGCTTTGTAAATTTGTAATTCACAGGATTTTTTTCATTTTAAGATTGTTTCAAAATGAACTGTTGGCAGAACTTACCTTTTGCAACGTTCTGCATGGTTACTCATATAGCATTTGCTCCAGCACACAACGAATCAGTGAGCGTCTTCGCGCTAATGGCACTGGGAGCTGAAACAGGCCCTGCCAGCGAAGAAAAACAATACTGACTCTTGTTAAAACTTCAGAAATAGTTTAAAAATAGTTAGTCTAAAGGCACATTCAGAATTCCCAACTACATTCCCTAATATGTCATAGTCACATTTAGAAATACATAAATAAAATTCACGGAGAACAATTTGTCACAGAAACTAGTGCTGAGGCCAAAACAGAGTTTATGACTTTGGTGTGGGCCCGTCTCCCGTCAGGTTCCTGAGCACTGCAAGCTCCTGCACTCAGATTGTAGCGCTCGCAGGTACGGCCTTCCCTGCACAACACGGCACAGGGGAGAGACTCTCTCTGTCCGCTGTGGCTTCAGCTTTTGTTACAGAAGCACGGCTTCCCTGCCCTCCCTGGACTACACAGCCCCCTGAAGGGACGCCCAGGCAGGGAACGCCCTAACCTAAAGAACCAGCTCCAAGCGCCATCCGCTCTTCAAGCCATGTTTTTCCTACAGAGATGGTCACCATCTCGTGTTCTTGCCGCAGCCCAGGGACAGAGCCACAGACACGTGTACCACATCCAGGGAAGGTGCAGCAGAGTCCCTGGCTGGATCCAGGCTCTCGTTTAAGTTTGATTTAAATGCTAGGTCTCAGCCTGATTTGTGGCCGTTTGTTGTTTTTTATTATTTGATAGCAAGTATCCTGGGACATGTTTCCTGACCTTGCTCTGTATTCATGCTGAAAACACAACAATCTTTTTTTATAAAAAAATAAACATTTCTCCCCAGATTATGAATCACGTAGTTACATTGCTTCATGACCAGTGCTTCCTGCAATCTATCTTATTTAATACTGAAAGAAATCATAGATATGAATGCCAGCTTACCTGTTCTTTAGAAAGCAATACCAGGGATACCAATTTTACTCATTTCATTCATCTTTATCCCAAAAGAACAACAGCAACAAAAAAAAAAAAAGGTTAGCCCTGTGGAATAAAAGGTGTCCCAATGTCATTGTTGCATGCAAGGATCAGATAAGCACCTGGTTTGTTCTGTCTGCGAAGACAGCTTTATCCAAATAAAGCATAGTGCATTTTATCATTCTGTAATGGAAAAGACTTGTCACTCTTTGAATATCATCATATGGTTGGTGGCCGGCAGATAATGGACTGTTAAGTGTCAAGGTGACTGGCTTTGAATGTGCACAAAACTAAAAATTATAGACCTGTCATTCCATAGGCAGGCCACAATTAGCTGTCTATGCGACTTGAAATTTCCATTTTGCCAGCTGAATAATCAATTGGCTACAGTTTCTCAATATAGATGCATTTTTAGGCTCTTTGCACTCAGAATTTTATCTTTTTTTATAAGGTTTTTCAAATAACTGTGCCGTGCACTTAAGCAGATGGGGCTAGGAGTGAACTGCGCAGTTGCCTCCTCCCCAAACACATACATAAATACAATCACCAATATTTTATAATCAACACTTTTTACATTAATTTCCTCTAGCCATGCTCTACCCTATAATGCTTCTGCCAGGGATGTGGTGCTAAGGACCATAAACTACACAAAATTCACAGCTTCAGACTTCACAGCTGTTTGTTTCTACTAACAATTTTATATTCTTTCTCTACACTTTGCTATCAGTCCACCCTGATACGAGTTAATAATACAACATGACTTAGAAATAAAACGTTTTCAACGGTCAACTTCAAAAAAGGAATATATTTTCTATTTGGAGAATTTTTTTCTGTATCACTTACTAAGAAAATTTTAAGGTTGTTGGGGCAGAGACCTTGTTTTATGCTGCTAAAACAGCAGAAACAAATACAGTGATGTATCAACAACGACTCTTACACTCTGCTTTGAAATTAAAAAGTTTGGAATCTCATGACATGTATTAATGTATGTACTGTATCCCTTTTTGTCCTGAACAAGGAGCAATTATCTGCTGTCTAACAGGCTGTCTGCATTTGAGGAAGAAAGTGCTTAACATTGTGCCTAAATGTGAGAATAGGTTTAAAAAATGGGAGCTTGGTTAAGTTCTGGGTTTATAAACAACACGGTATCAGGACAAATGCTGCCTCAGTGTCTTTTCAATATGAAAAAGTCCTTTAAAGATATGTTACTGCAAATGTGTCTCTCTTTTTTAAGCTCAGCTTGATTTGTAGCATATGATGGGCAGAATTCCTCCCATCTGATGGGGAAATGCTACACACAGGTAGCCACTCCAAAGCCACTTGGATTAACAGAAAGACATCTGGGATCATCGCTGGACTTTGAATGAGGCTGCAATATGCAGCCTTCCATTTTTATAGTAGTTCATATATTGATAAAGCCTTCACACACAGTCCTGGGAGGTACACAGCAATATTTTGGTAATCTAAAGAGCGCTGCTGATCATCAAAGTCTACGACGGAGTCTGTAATTGTATGGCATGTGGGCTTTCGTGATGACTGGCTCAAGTGACAATGGCTTGAAGAGCTCCTGGTCTTCCCTCATAGACCCACATCCATTTCCTTTCCCATAGCACAATTTACTCTTCCCTCATTTGTCCTATTTAAGTGCTCCCCTCATCCTTTTTTGATGATGACTTTTAACAGCAGTTATTTGAACAGTATAATTTACAGCAAGTCATAGAAGTAGCTGTATGTACAAAGCTGAGGATGTGGCAAGTTACAGCAAGAGAACAGGAACAAGAGGCTGGAGGGAGCAGAGGGAAAGTTCTTACGTTCACATTGCAGAACTATGATGCTAGCCTGAATTTCCTCCCTGCTTTTTCTCCTCTCTCTCTCTAGAAATAGAAGGTTAGGCCATCAGAGAATTCAATTGGTTCCAGATGGACCCTTAACCCAGCTCTTTTAATGAAAACATTTTCCTGTTAAACAACCTGTGTCACATGGAGTAGATGAAATTCATCTTTAGTATACCCACCACTGAAGCCTGGAAAGACAAACCTGAAGTACAAGTATCTGTGTCTCAAATATAAACGGGTCACATGACAATGATTTATCTCACAATTAGGCAGCAGTAATTAAAAAAGTAATACTGTAGCAGACATACAATACAAGCTTCTAAGAAAAGGTACAAAAAATTACAGCTGTTTTTTTCAAAGGCAGTGTTCCATTTGTATGTTTTCTATTAAATTCTTCAGAAAAATAAAAATGTAACACTTGACAGTATGATTCCTAAATCATCTCTTTCATGGGCTACTGTCATTGTTTAACAAATTTTGTTCTACTTCTATTTTTTAGTATATAAATGAGAGCGCCAGTTTTGCTCATATAGAAATCAGTGACAAAAATCTACAAATTTTCTCATCAGACCATGGTCAATCCTTTTTGCACATGAGAACAAAATCTTTACTGCTCTCTTGGAAAATAAGAATAGACTGTGATTTTGCATTCGGCAGCAGGCTGCTTAAGTAGCTCCCATCCTCCTTCCTCCCAGCCTTCGTTCCGCCCCACGTGCCAACCAGTGTTTTGGCTGGCAGAGACATTTGTGTTGCCATGTAGTCAGCATATATTTTATCTTTTACCAGCTGGATCTATTCCTTGATCAAGTTCACTATGCCGCTGTGCAAACAGTTGTTGCAACAAACGCAAGAGCTGGGAACCCGGGAGGAGGGGGATAGATGCCCAAGCTGCTTAAGCTATGACTGCTAGTGAATAAATGCTCTCAGTACCACAGCCTGTGTAGCCTGTCTGTCTATCCTAGGTCCTTAGAGAGCTTCTATCTTGTTCCAATTTCTTTCAAATATATTTAGTCACACACCACCTTTGCAAGAAGTGCTGCAATTCCCAATTTACAGCTATGGAACTGAACTGCAGCAACGTTTTCAAAAATATCATTGAGAGACACTTAAATTCTGAGTGCCTAGAATGCTTTCAAAATGAGATTTTGCTTGACCTAGATGCTTTTGAAACTATTTGCTTAAAAAAGCAACAAAGAAATGGGTTCTAGCTAGCATCCTAACCAGCAAGCTGTCCTAGCACTCTTGCTTTGTGCATTTCCTTCCATTTTCCCACCAGAGATGGCTGTGATATAATTTATTACGATCATGAAACTGATTATGCATTCTGAAGTCAGCAGATTTACCTTAAAATAACACAGTGCCTCAGTGAAAACCATTACATGTTCACAGTGGAATCTGTCTGAGCAAATGAAAAAAAAATAAAATGCTACTTGCCTCAGATTCCACCCGCCCTCCCCCAACACACACACACACTCACTCGGTTTTATTCTGTTACTATTTGAAATAAGAAAAAATTGAGTGGTTTTGTCAATTCTAGAAATTAAAACTTTTACAGAGTCAGGGTTAGTGGATTTTGCCTCCATGTTTCCGGAGGGACCTGCACTCAGAATGGTGCATTGTCTTTGTTGATCTTTCAGTACTTTCCTTTGATAAAATGGAATAGCTTTTGCACTGCAGTTAAGAGCATTTGTGCAGTGTCTCAGTCTCTACAAGCAGTCTGCATACTTTGCTATATGCTAGCAGAGGTTTGAAAAAAAAAGAAAAAAAAAATTAACACCTCCACCTTTTTCTTCCTAACATCTCTTCATCTCAGAAGACCGCTGTGTGGCCAGACCATCCACAGCAGGGTGAAATAACTGCCAAGTAAATCGGCCTTTGGTCAGACCAGTCTCACACATACATGGTTGTCTGCTACCTCATAGAAACGCAGTATATTTTCACCAAACGATACATTCCTATGGAATTTTCTTAGCCTTGAGTTAGGAAAGCCCTGCATCCCTCTAATTTCTGTTCAGAGCATATGACAACATCTTGGATCTTCAGTCATACAGAAACTTAGGAAAAGGGAAAAACAGGGTAACTGGCAAAAAGAAGGCAGGGCATTTGCACAAAGGGCTAGATTATCTAATGCAGAACTGAACACGCTCCCCCACCCTTCTGTGCTTTTGCTGCATTGAGTAACACTGCTTTCGCAGCGCTGCTGGTGATCGATCCTTTTTCCTGTTCGTGCCGGTAGGCCTTTCAAATTGGAAGGGGCACTATGGTGATGCAAGGCATTCGCCAGGGTAACTGCTGCTCTTCTCAGTGGAACCGCAAGGAAAAGAGTCGCAGCAGCATCCCCCGCTGCTGTCTGAGGTGCTCTGAGATGCATTGCCTCTAGCAGCCCTGGATTTCATGTACAGCTGTGTGGAGAGTTGGAGAAGTTACCATGACATCGGATCACCCCCTCCCTCCGTTTCACTACACGGCATTTACATCTCCCTTCGAGGTGAAAACAGATGAAGCGACAAATACAGAATGAAATAAGCCTGGACCTACCCCTGCTCCACCTGGAGCTCGGCCATTGGCTTTGCTGGAGCAGGGACAAGCCCTTTACCTGCACCAAGATCAATACAACTTTGAACAAAACCAAAAGAATAGCTGGTGGCTCTTGGCTGCTACGCACCCCTCACGGTTGAAGGCCGGCCAATTAAAATCTCAGAGCAGTAATGCTGTCAAGACGTCCAGCCGCTAAATGAGGTGTGGGCAAAAGGCTGTGCTTAATTTCTGAAAATGAGAAAAGATTTGCTAAAAACTACCGTGCTCTAACTTCTGCTGCTATTTCACCTCAAAAGCATTAGGTCTCCAAAAGCTGACTGCTGAAGGAATGCAGTTTTCTTTCTTAAGGCCGAGGGTACTTTTAGACTCTGCATTAACACAACCATAAATATTACAGTGACTGCACGTGTCAAGTTAATATTATAAACAGGGGCTGTGTGATGCATATCAAGTAGCGACGTTCTCCATCTACGTAACAAAATACCAGCGGGTTTCACCCCAGAGAAATTCACCCCGCTTGCTTCGGGAGGGGAGCGCAGGAAGACTCTCTCCTGAACATGACGATGCCATGCTGAGCGCAC
>NW_010521142.1:0-12254 GCF_000687285.1 Phaethon lepturus
CCAACCTTAATTATTCTGTGATTCTGTGATACTAATACTATAGTTGTAGTACAATAAAATATTGAACTATAAGTCCTGTTTCTTAAAACACTACAATATAGCAGCATAGCATTTTGTTCAATCAACTGAGTTACATAGATCTATCAGCTTGTAATACTGTGTGCCATTTTATATGCAACAAGCAAAATGACTAGGACAGGCACATAATAAAATGTTCCATGTATGGATAACAAAGTCTAGCTCCTATGATAAAGTTCCCATTCTTTCAGGGTTTTCAATATAGTATTGAAAGGGGGGTGGTACCTTTTTTGTCCGATGTTTCCTATGATGCTTTCAGTGCCCCCAGTTTAGTTTTTTGGTCTGAAGGCTTTTTGTAGGTGGTTTCTTTCAGTATTATATTTGTTTTCAGCCATTCTTAGGAATAAAACTAGAGAAAAAGTGCCTTTTTCCAGTGCTTAAAAGCAGGGTAAGTAAAAGTTCTTTAATCTGACATTCTTATGCCCTTTGGGAAGGTATTGAAATTTGCCATAGGAACAGCCTTTCAGTCAAGGATACACTTATTTTGTTCTTGCAACATTCAGTTTATATAAATCCATGAAGGATTCTAATTAGCCTATGCACAAATCTTTTAGTATTAATCAACTAAAATTGCAAATCCTGGTCTGTCAGGGCATGCTTCAGTGTCACACAGCTCCTAGGGCTGACAAGGCCATGCATAAAAAGTTTAGGCAGAGTAATTATGTCTGCTGCAACATCTCTGTGACACTCTTGCTTGCCCTGCAGCAAGCTGAGCGTGGGCACTGGTATTGGTGTTCCTCATCTCTTCCTTACTTAAGTGTTGGTATCTGCACAATATAAAGGAAAGTGTCAGATTCCTAAGGGGTGAAGAGCCAAGGCAATAGCATGGATGATAGGGCAGTGCCTTGCCAGCCGGAGCCCTGTGCCACTGCCCCCAGTGAGTTGAGCAGGGAAGGCCTAGAGATGATAGCCAGTTTCAACCAAGAGTCCAGATCATCAGGGAAGTTGCATGGTGATAAGGCAGGTCCAAGGTCAAGCTGGCAAGTCGGTCTGCAGGTCAGGGTCTGTTTCAATGTAGATAGAGAGGATGGAAAGAATTAGATTTGGATGGAAAGAATTAGATTTAATTAATTGTGAAGAGTGAGGGCAAGGACAAGAAGCAACTAGAAATGACATTGCACTCCAGGACTTGGGTGAAGTTGAATAAAGTGTGCCTGGATGAGAAGACTTGGACTGGGAGGAGGACCCTGAGTATCAGACACATTAAACAAAGAGAATAAGAACCAGATCTGGGACTGGGGCAGGGACTTGTTGAAGGGAATAATGCAAAAGGTCCAAATTTAGAGGAATGGCTTGAAAAATACATACTCATTGAAGAAAACTTGTCTCTGTCTTGTGAAATGGTTGTGAAAAATTCAGTTCGTATGCTCTCAGGAGATATTTGTAAAACAAACTGAGACACTTGAGAGAATGACAGCCTGTCTGAGGTTACTCTGTGTACGTGATATAGGTGTCACCTGGGGTATGGGGAATTTTGGATTTTCAGTTTTCTTTCATTAAAACTTAGTTTGTGTATATATTTTCTTTACTAAAATCTCACAAAGATACCAAATATGAGACTGCAAAAAAAAAAGAAAAAAGAAAAAACAGTAAAGACTCACTTTGCAAATAATCTGTACTATAGTCTTAATTACAGACTCATCTGTTTCTTCCAGATAACAGATGATATTGTGTTATAAATGGAGACCTAGGGTTCGTAGGATTCTGCCTCATTTATTGTACAAATTGAAAACTTCACAGTGAATGTGGAGGGGGATTGTAGTAAGCAGGTGGGCTATCATGAAAATAAGCTTTACAGAGTCTAGATCGGTTGCATGGATATAGGCATTTGTGATACTGTAAACTATTGCACTTGGCCAATTCTGAAGCACATGAATCTTCCGTAGATCCTGTGTCATGTGACAGCCTTGTGCAGGTAGCTTATATTTTCTATAGCATAGCACTAGACATCTATGTTTAAGGCACCTGAATTGACACCCTAATTTGTGCAAAGCGCTTACATGTTTCAGTAACAATACTGAAAAAAAATCAAGAGATAATTAATACTGGTTTGGACATTAGGGAAATGTTGGAGTGGAATGGTGTAAATTAGATTCAAGGTCTTGCACCAAACAATGTAGATAAAGTCAAATAGATGATTGCTAAATAAGTACAAGCCATTTAGTGTGTAACGGGGTAGGTACTCCACATAAACTAGAGAATAGGAATGTGATGGGTTATTTTCATACAAATGCTCAGATCAAGTCTGCATAAGCACCACAGGCCTCCATTCTTGGTCCTTTGCTTTAGAGGCTTTTACTCTTTTAACAGTTTTCATGTGGAAGTATGCAACAGAAATTAGTGAGAAAACTTTGATTTTTCTCTATCCACAATGAAATTAAGAACAGAGTTAAGTATCTCACTTCTGGTGTGATAGAAAATGATGCTGCTAGTTGAAGTCTGTGCAGTGAGGGAAAAACCCTAAATATAGCCTTCAAAAGAGTACATAATCTAAATGTCTCAATCCATATCTCAAACACTTTGATAATTACTGTAAGTACAGAACAATGTAAACCATACAAATAATAACATAGTGCCATTTAAGATTAGGAAACACTGCAGGTCTTTAATAGTTGAGCTATTGGTATGCTGTATTGTCAATAAATATCAGCATACACATATGCAAATGTTAAGCTTTTGCATTACAGATACTGACACAGTGTGGTGGTGCACTCAGCCCTCCTCCTTCGCCCTGTACCTGGGCTGCTCTAAGTTGCCTTACAAGCCTTGGCCTCTGAACAACGGGTTTGGCAGTTGAGAGCTCCTCAACCATACCAAGCACTCTTGTGTAGCCAAGGAGAAGAATGGCACCGAGCGTATCAGGAAGCGATCACCTAAACAAGGTACGGAACGAGAACAGAACTAATCAATTATCTACTGACAATCCTGGCAGTGATACCATCAAAAATTTGAGAAACCACCTGCCTGGATTGTGGAAACTCACTGATCAGTCAATCATCTCCCAATCCTGTAAGTAGTGGTCCCAAGTGAGACCCTTTGAGCTCTCCTGGACTGCAGCGGGCTGCAGCCAGCACCTCCCTCTGAGTCTGTGCCTCTTAGAGTCTGTGAATCCTCAAGTTCATGATCAACTCAGAGGCTCGACTGTGCACCCATTAAGTGATGCAAAGTGTTCAATGTATTTGACTGAATTGGAGGGGGATATTTAAGAGGCATCTTCGTACATATCTGTCTCTTCGCTATATCTCCTTGTATGTCTCTATCTCTACACCTATATGTGTGTGATTAAGGAATCTTATTAAGTTTAAGTTGATTATGCTGCTAAGTTTTATATGATATTATGATTTATCTCAATAGTGTTAGAGAATTTGACCACTTTTATTTTGTATTAGATTGTTGCCATCCTAAAGTTACACCAAACACAACATATATCACTACACCAGAATCCCTGATACCCTATCCTTTTAGTCATAAACAATTGACCAAATCTGGGACTTAGGAGCGGATTCACCCACACTTAGGCTCCTCTGAGAAGGAGTTTAGAAAGTAAGGGGGTCCACTCTGAACCTCGTGACTCAATGGGAGGGCATTCCTTTACTTTCCTTACCTAACCTTAGTCATAAATCGCAAGTCTGGGACTAGGGGTGGATTTTGGTCCACTCTGAACCTTGTGACTCAACGAGGGGGTTTCCCTCATTTTCTTTCCCTTTTCCCCAATCCTTAAACATAAACCATTGACAAAGTCTGGGACTAAGGGTAGATTTCGGTCCACTTTGAACCTTGTGACTCAGCAGGAGGGTCTCCCTCATTTTCTTTCCCTTTTCCCAATCCTTAGACATACACAGTTGACCAAGTCTGGGACTAGGGCTGGATTTCAGTCCACTCTGAACCTCATGACTCAACAGGAGGGTCTCCCCTACTTTCTGTCCTCAATATACACATGAACTCGATTTGATACATGAGTAAATCATTCCAATTTGATTATAACTTGATTTCTCATTGTATAGCTCTTCCATGTCGAATAAGTTATATCATGAACCTTGCCGTTGAATTATGTTGTCCTGCTTTTTACAAATTTATATTAAAATAATTCTCTTTCTGATATCGGTGATTCTTTAAGTGGCCTAAATTATCCATTTGCAACAAATAGGTAGTTGACCTTCCTGTTTGTATTCTGAGCACCTGTGAAAGGTGATTCACGTGACATTTATTCTCTCTGTCTCAACTCTCAGGCTGCCGAAGTCCCCATTTACCTTGTGGTCCATCTGAGGAAGTAGTGGGCCATTCCAAGTTGTGTCCAACTGCAACAGCCACTGCAGATCTGCTGTTGACAGCTGAAAAATACTATGGTACTGTGGGAGGTGAGGTTTCCATCCGTATACTTTTGACAACCAGACTGTCAAATGCCCTCTTATATTTCCCTATATTGAAGGAAAACCTGCAAGAAAAATCATGTCAACTTTACAGCAAGCAAGGATTGCTACTTAAGCATTCAGGATGGTCTTTGGTTCTCTAGTGGTGTAACGACCAAAGTCTAATCCATAAAATATGTCAGAAGCAGCAGGCTTGTTTTTCATTGGCAATATGCCACCATTATTTTTGAATTGTAACATGATTGGGTATAAATTGCAAATAAAATGTTAATTTGAGTCGCCAATTTTTCTTTTCTTTCTCTCTCTGTTTCCTCCTTCGTTTCTCACTTATTTTTGGTTGGAAATCAAAAGAAAAGGGACCAGAATGCTAAAAGCTTTTGTCCCAGCAGTGTGTGTATATACTTGTGTGTGTTATGAAAGCCTGTGCTGATTGCAGCAGCAGGAGCTAGCTTCAGGGAACAAAAGCTGTTTTCTCTCCCTGCCATTTCCTGTTCAGAAACTAGTCTTGCATGCATGTGTGTGCATGCATGCACACACACACACACACGTGAAACAGAATGGGATCTGGAATTCACTTCATAGCTCTGTGTAATCTCCATTGTAATACACAATCCCCTTTGCTCCTGCAATTTTATTTTTAATACTCTGTTGACTTTTTGTTTCAGTAGACTTAAAAATATTTTTTGACATAGAACATCATTTATTCTAATACAGAAAATCATTGGTCCTTCCCAAACAGAAGGAGCTGCATATGTTCTTTCTTTTTTACTAAAGAGATATGGTTTTCTGTTTGACAGCCCAAAACGAGAAAGTTGAGACAGAAGTGCCAGGAACCAGCTCATTAATTATCAGGGGAAAACTGGAGAAGGACATCAAAATGAGACTTTAGAGATGTGAATTATATCACTTGTGGCAGTGTCCAAGTAACAATGTAAAAAATTTAATCTTTAAAGGTTGTATATAAAAAATCGCAGGCATGCCAATTATGCCGTGAACCTTCAGCCATACTGACATTTTTAACCACTTTTAAACTTGTGTTTCTTAACATTTTACACCGTTACATTAATTTATGTTAGTAGGAGACATCAACATTTATGGACATTAAGATGAGGAACTGAGCTCATTTCATAGCTGTGCAAATTCGACATGCTTTTTTGTTTCAAGTCTTGTTGCATACTCAAGGTGGAAAGCTATATTTTCAACTAGTATGGGAGAAGACTACCAATGAACTTAGAAGATTCTTCCTTTATTGGTACAGGATAGTTTAAAATTCAGAAGTGATGGGCAGGATTTGAGAAAAATAGCCAGTAGTAACTGAAGGACGTTCTCATCCAAGTTCTGTGCAGGATATTAGTATATTGGTTTTATTTTTTCTTCTCAATACTGACATATGCAAACCTTTTATGGTTTCTAATTTCACAAAGACATATAGGCACTATTTCTTAAATCACTGAACTGTAATAGTGTGTACTTCTTACGGGTTTCCTTCATGACTGAAACTCTGACATTCCTCACGTGGCAGAATTGCTGAGAAGGAAAAAAGAAGTAGCAAATACACTAGAGGATTCTTCTTGCTTTAAATGAAAGAAGAAAAGCTGTGGTGAAATTACAACATCCAAGGTGCTGCTTCTTTCAGCCTTTCAAGGGATATTACAGGTGTTTGAAATCCATCCACAAACTGATTTTTACTTTGTGAAATGCCTGTACAGTCCTGTCATGCAGCTTTTTTTCTTTTTCTAATGGAAGGGAAATGGTAACAGAATGTTAGCTAAAGGAAACCCTAATATTAAAGCTGGGAAATGAAGCTTTGCAATAAGGTTGTGTAGGAATTAATTTGTTAGTTTCCAGTAGATTTTTGGATGAAGCTGTCAGCTACTCTTCAGTCAAATCAATGTTACAACCCAGTGTCTAATATCTATCTTGTAAATAGCTGTTAGAAACAGCATTTCTTCTTGGGGCTCTGTTGCCTTCTCAAAATTGGCTTTGTCACCTGCAGTGTATAAAGCCAACAAGTGATGAATTCTTGGCTCAAGCATTTAAATGAATTGTAAAATGAATATTTAGGAAGGTTTTTGTTTATTTTCTAGCATGCTCACATACGCCTGTCTGTGACTAGACTTCTATCTGATAAGAATTTGAATGCATGAATGAGAAAAATTTAAAGAAGAACATGCTGAGGTTCTGCACTTGCAAAAACATATCTCATGCTGTGTGTATCATGTTAATCTCTGCCTCCCCTTTTATCACCTGCCTTAAACTGAAATTTTCAAAAATTATAATAATGCAAATTTTTTGTATTACTAACTTTGGAAAGAATTTGAACAAATTCTTATGTCATGCTTTGGACAGTTTAGCTTAAACATATGCTTAAAGGATACATGACTTTGCTGAGTAGGGATCAGACTTATTCCTGTACTTAAAGATGTTCCCTGACTAGGATCTTTGTTAGACTTTTTGTGACATTTGTCTTTTTTGACAGCTTGTTTATTTAGTTTTGACTTGTATTTAAAGCACAGCAGTCCAGGTTAAAAGTCCTTGACAGTTTACTTCTCTAATTAGTATGTTGGGTGAAAACTGGGAAATTTTGAAATGTCCTGTGAAAGGCAGTTTGGAAATTTAGGAATTAAGAGAAAATAAAACATAATACCATATGATACTAGAAATTAGTATGGACATAAGTGGAGACTTGCCAGATTGGAAGTGGCATGAAGATGTGATTGGAATTGGTAGAGTTGAGATCAATGTTAAATTTTGCCAGAAACTTCTAATGTTTCTTAAAGAAAATTACTTTTCCTTAGTACCTTAAGACACATTGTTAGCCCACTATGATTATAACTCTAGCAGAAAAAATCATGTCTAAGTATTCTTTTCTCCGTTTGGGAGCATGTAGGTGTCTGTGAGGAAAATATTCCCTCAAAAGAGATGGAGCAATTTCTTTTCTGTAATGATCTTTTCCATTAATTACAGTGTTCAGGCCAGCAATATTCAGGCCACTGAAATAAAGGAAACTCATCTCTGTAAGCAGAAGGTCATTGGACATTGGTCTCAAAAGTGTATATGTGCAAAGCTGCGATTTAATGTCAAACCTTGCAGAAGTCTTCCTGCAGTGCTAAAGCTGGAGTAAGTCGCTTTTCTGATACAGAAGAAAGACAGTGTTCTGGTAACAGTGACAATGGAGGCTATTTCAAGAATTTATTTGATATCAAACCTATCTATACTAGGTGAAACCTTGTCCTTACTGAAGGTACAGAGATCTGCCCTAGACTTACATGAGGCTAGGATTTCATCCACTGTATTTACAGGCTGCAGTTTCAATGTCATGCGAGCATATAGTGATGTCTGTTCCTAAAGGCTGCTTGAGGTGGCAAAGTTCTTACATGGAGACCAGCAGTACTCAGGAATGCTCAGGTCCTGCACCTTGTGTATAGCCTACTATGCAGTAATAAATTATGTTTTTGCATTATTCCTATTGCTTTCAACTTACAACCATGAGAAGACAATATGTGATCTAGAGTCCCACAGGGAGAGATTTTCCAGATCTTGTTTTACAAGGGAAGACCATCTCTTTGGAAGCCAACAGAAGAGATAGACAGCATTTTCACAAAGTGGGTCACTGTAGTGGCAAGGAGATTTTGAATTTAACATCCAGGTCATGCTCAGAAGTCAGTCGCAGCCTATGCTATTGTGGGCTTTCAAACCTCATGCCATGCAGTAATGTAACAAGTCTGGAAAATGAACTGGGCATTAGAGCATCATACAAATCAACAGTACGAGAATAGAACTTAGAAAGAAAAAAAACCAACAGTGCTCCTCCAGGCTTTATTGCTTTATGACATCAGAAGAAAGCAGCATATGGAGTAAAATGTACAATTTTTCATAGAATTATCTTACTTTCTCTTATGGGAACAGGGGTATTGTATTGCTTTAGTGAAACTTTTAAAGACCTGTCTGGGATACTACCTCTTGTCCAACAGCAGACGGAGCAAGGAACATCAGATATAAAATTCCTTCAACAAGAGACCACTGTAAGAATTGAAGTAAGAGCTGTAAAAGACTAATTTCAGAAAAAAATCCAGCATCTCATCCTGGAACACTAGATGACAGTCACTGGACCAATAATATTGACTTCTTCCACCTTCTGATGATTGCATTTTACTTGTATAAAAATGTGTTTTGTTCTGTAGGAACAAATGGTTTGAATTTGAAGCACATAATTTTTGACCGAATGAGATTAAAGTCTTGGCCAAGCTAATGCCAGATGTGTGGTACATATTTTTTGGTGTACTCTACAGAATTCTTGTCACATTCAAATTCTGTGACATCACACCATTGCCTTTTTGCTCACCAGTGTTTACTCCTGAAGAGCAGCAAGAACTTAGAAGGCATGGTGCAAACCATGGCTGAACACTGCAGGGGGGAAATAGTTCACAAACTCTTTAATCAAAGATCTATTGAATCTTCAAAAATATGCTATGTTAATATTAACAAATCTTGTAACAACCACTAAAGCTAAAGCTACTAGTCTGTCTTTTTTGAGGTCAGTTGTATGAGGTTTAATAAAGCCAAGCGCCAGGTCCTGCACTTGGGTCACAACAACCCCGTGCAACGCTACAGGCTTGGGGAGGAGTGGCTGGAGAGCTGCCTGGCGCAAAAGGACCTGGGAGTGCTGGTTGACAGCCAGCTGAACATGAGCCAGCAGTGTGCCCAGGTGGCCAAGAAGGCCAACAGCATCCTGGCCTGTATCAGAACTAGTGTGGCCAGCAGGAGTAGGGCCGTGATTGTGCCCCTGTACTCGGCACTGGTGAGGCCGCACCTTGAATCCTGTGTTCAGTTTTGGGCCCCTCACTACAAGAAGGATGCTGACATGCTGGAGCGTGTCCAGAGAAGGGCAATGAAGCTGGTGAGGGATCCAGAGAACAAGTCTTATGAAGAGCGACTGAGGGAACTGGGGTGGTTTAGTCTGGAGAAGAAGAGGCTGAGGGGAGACCTTATCATTCTCTACAACTACCTGAAAGGGAGTTGTGGTGACGTGGGTGTTGGTCTCTTCTCCCAGGTAACTAGCAATAGGATGAGAAGAAATGACCTCAAGTTGCACCAGGGCAGGTTTAGACTGGATGGTAGGAAAAATTTCTTTACAGAGAGAGTGGTCAAGCATTGGAACAGGCTGCCCAGGGAGGTGGTGGAGTCGCCGTCACTGGAGGTGTTCAAAAAATGTGTGGATGTGACACTTCAGGACATGATTTAGTGGGCTTGGTGGTGTTGGGTTGATGGTTGGACTTTATGATTTTAAAGGTCTTTTGAACCTTAATGATTCTGTGATTCTGTGAAAAAGTGTTAAAAAGCAGTCGTAAGTCGAGTTCAGCATCAAGCAGTTTTCAAAGGCGCACACTGAAAATTAACATGCATAAAAACCTGGTTATTGTGGAGCAGCTTAGGACAATAGAGTGGTGTAAATGTCCATACTAAATATTAGACTTATTAGCGACCTTCAGTATTATTGATCATTGAGTACTACTGTCTGAATATTTACTAAAAGTACAACCCATATACACTGTGATAGCAAAATAAACATGTTTGTCCCCGAACTTTAGAATTGATGTCAAGTGGCATGGTGGCCTATGTCCATGCTATTGAATCTTCTTACCTGACAGATCAGGACTGTCACATCCAAACTACCTCGTAGGAACAATCTATAGTCTGTGCTAGTTCACAAAGCTGTTTGCAAAAGTACTAGTTATCACAGGCCCCGGCACAATTCTAAAAACCAAAAGGAATAGATGGTCAAATTCCAGTTCCCAGGAACATTGCCTAGCACTGTTTAATTAACTTATATACATACCTGCTTATTCTATTCACAGCTGAAACATGGTTGGCTTTGTCTTTGCTTTTAAGTTGTCAGAGAGATATAGATAACTCAGATTATTTTGTCTGTAACTGAGCAACTTACTTCAAGCCTTATCTTCCCATTCTGAACCTTACAAGAGCTACCCATCTTGGTGTTTAACTTATGTTGGACTAAGTGTCTTATGGCAGCGGACGTTTCTGAAAACTATTCAGAATTATTATCTGGTTCAGAATTGAAGCTGCTCAAGAATTTTTCAGTACAGTTTTGTGACTAGTTCAAAAATGTTCATTTATCAGGACTGAAAGCTTTTCATGGAAAGGGTTGGATATGATCAGTTTACTTGATGAACTTTAGAAGAAAAGCCCAAGCAAATAGATTGGGCATAAAGATTGTGCCTTTTCCCAAGGCTTTTCTTTCAAAAAAAGAGTTCTGCTTTTCTTGACCTGAGGAATGGTCTACAAAGGTAGACCCAATTATTTCCAACTCTTTTGTGATGAGAAATATTTGAAAAATTTATATTCTCCATCTGCTGTTGGGCTGAACTCAATACTGTTTTTTAAATCTACAGATCCATTAATGAACTAAGCATGAGATATTTTGGAAGCTGCATCTTTATGCATGACTGTTAGAGGTAAAAATGCATGTTGCAGCTTACAGAGCTGTTACTTAGTTTGATACTATGAAGGCAGGTCCATGGGACTTTCTTTTGTAATAGTTAAGAGTTCTAATCTAATACATAGATTTTTTAAAAGTGTGAAAGTACCTTTTTTCTTCATTTTTTGGTGTAGAAGTCTCTATTACTGTTTAAAATTTCTCAAAATTAGGGAGGAAAAAAGAGAATAAGGAAAGATAAATAGGAGAATATAGAAGAGGGAAGACAGGATAACTTTAGCTGCCACCTGCTATCTGTGTTGTTTCTGAAGCTGGGAGTGAATGGCCTATGATACTGAGACAGACCTGTGAACTTCTAGTCTGCATTATATGTTGGAGAAATCCCAAGTTCCATCTGGGACTATTAGTCTTCAGGAGCCTATCAATAAAATGGATTCCCTGCAAGTGAACTGAATTTGACTGTAAGCTGGAAACTTAATAGTCTGTGAAGACTTAATGCTCAGTTTATCTTGAGTCCTAGGTCCAGTGTGGTGAGAAGAGTTTAATGTTGAACACCAGTAAAGCCTTTTTTAATCACAAAAATGGTGTTCAGAAACTTAGAAAAGAAAAGCAGGGAGAACACTTTTGAGGATCTTTTATTTTTTTCTTCAGTTCACCACCCGGGCTAATAACTGAGAATAGCAGACTGACTCTGCAACAGCAGCTGCTGATGCATACCACTGGCTCATCTCTAATTGAAGTAAAAGACTTTCTCAGCAGCAGTAAATCTGTAATAACTTAAAAAATAATAATGAAAGCACAGACTGAACAAATTTCCTGCTGTTTGCTCTTGTTCTATCTTTTTTTTAATGTTCTTTGTACACCTTCTGAATTCTTCCACTGTTTAAATAAATGCTTGAAAATATTATTCTGCGGGTCATAGGAACAGCTGTTACCGACATGTTTTCTATTGGGGTTCCATCTCTGCCTCACTGTGGTGAGGTACAGTACAACTCAGGTACATTGTTTTTGATTTTAAAGCTACTATGGTATTTTAGAGAAATTAATTCTGTTACTATATTTGAATTGGCAACTTACTGGTGACACAAAAACAAGCACACTAGCCATTTGTTTATCATAATGGAGCTGTTACATGTCTTGGCTGACCTAAACCTCAGAAGAGGTTCCTTAGAAGTTCCTAATCACAACCTAACTAGCAAAAAATGCAGATGTCTAGGTTTAAGACAACATTTGGCATCCTCTCTCTGTTGTGTGTATTTCTGCTGAGGAACATAATTTTGGCTTTTTCTGGATAGTCAGAATTACCTGTACAACCACGTAATCACAGAATAACAGAATCATTAAGGTTG
>NW_010521143.1:0-3275 GCF_000687285.1 Phaethon lepturus
AAACCCATTTCTGGCTATTAATTACAGATACATTTTTACTCCTTGAAGAAACCACCATAATGTAAAATCCCACTAGCAAATATTTTTTTAAATGTAGAGTTTGCTAGGTCCTTTATTTCTCCTTTTTAGACATCCCTTATTAATGATTGAACGCCTGTAATATAGGAACTGGATCCCCTTTCATCAGAATAGTAAGGTAGATCGATCACAAATCTTCAGTACAATTTATAATTACTTTCATCCTTCATCTTGGAGAAACTATCAGAGATTCATTTTTTAAGAAGATAGAGAACTTGTATGTAGCCCTAACTCTTCTGCACACAGATTGTAGAGCTGCATGGCTTTAAATTCCCTCCAAAGTGAGACAGCAGATAAGATTCCCTTGCATGTCAGTATTTCTTGAATATGGTCTGAATGGCCAACTGTATTGATCAGTTAAATCTTGTCTGACTGAATCAAAGAGAATGATTTGAGTTGTCTTTGGTTGTTTCTTGTGTCACTTTTCTGTGTCAGACATATGACAAATAAGCACTAAAATATATATAAATATTTTAATCTAGATCTTTTTTCTCCTGTGAAAGACTCCAGAAACAATGCTGCAGTAAAATTCAATATATTCTGATTAGATAGAACTTGGTGTTTTCTTAAATTTTCCTGTGTTGTTCCTTTCAAACTGCAGTGCTAAACAGAGGATATGAGAATTTTGGAGTTTCCTGGTTTTGTGTCCTGGTTTCAGCCAGGATAGAGTTAATTTTCTTCACAGAAGCTAGTGTGAGGCTATGTTTTGGATTTGGGATGAAGAAATGTTGATAACATGCTGATGTTTTCAGTTGTTGCTAAGCAGTCAAGGACTGTCCAGTTTTTCATGCTGGCCTGCCAGTGAGAAGGCTGGGGGTGCATGGGAAGCTGGGAGGGGACACAGCCAGGACAGCTGACCCAAAGTGGCCAAAGGTATATTCCATACCATATGACGTCATGCTCAGTATATAAATCTGGGGGAAGAAGAAGGAAGGGGTGGAGGGACGTTCAGAGTTATGGCGTCTGTCTTCCCAAGAAACCATTGCGCGTGATGGAGCCCTGCTCCCCTGGAGATGGCTGAACACCTGCCTGCCGATGGGAAGTAGTGAATGAATTCCCTGTTTTGCTCTGCTTGTGTGCGTGGCTTTTGCTTTACCTATTAAACTGTCTTTATCTCAAACCATGAGTTTCCTCACTTTTATTCTTCCGATTCTCTCCCCCGTCCCACCGTGGGGGAGTGTGCGAGTGGCTGCGTGGTGCTTAGTTGCCGGTTGGGGTTAAACCATGACAGTCCTTTTTTGGCGCCCAGTGTGGGGCTCGAAGGGTTGAGATAACAACAAATTTGATGAGAGGGTGTTAAAACAAATTTGTTATAAGCATTCATTATATTACTATAATCATCGCTGGTCACAATGTTGTTTTATTTGTTCTCAGAGTTGTGTTATGTAACACCTTACTTGGCATATATACTGTTTGACAGTGTTTATGTGGGGTTTATCACCTCTGGGCGTTGTATTAAGGTTATTGCTTTGCCATACTGTGTAACACTGGCTTATGGTATGATAAAATCATTGGTCATTAGACCAATTTGGTATTTGTACTCAGCGGCGGCGTGCAGGGTGGCATGTAGGGCGGAGCAGCAATGGCAGCTTCATCTCTGTACTTCGGGAGTCATCTGTCAGAAGCTAGTAATAATTACACTTTCTACCTTTTCTCCTCGGAGAGCCAGTATATGGAGGAGACACCTTCCTTCATCTTCGCCTTCTCCTCCAGGCTAATTACAATAGCTCTTGAGAATTTTGAGTATCTTTGGGATGTTCAAACAAGCATGTTCCTATTGCTAGGTCTCCTGAATGTGTTTCAGGTCTTGCTCAGGGTTAAATAACTATTTAAAAATACCACACCATCTGCTACCAGTGCTCGGTGTGGATGTGGGTGCTCTGCAGCTACTCAAACCCCAGCGATGGGCAGCGTGGCTACTCCAACCCTGGCAACAGGCACTGCAGATGAACCAGAGAACCAACCTGTGCCGGTATCAGTCGCCCCTATCCACAAGAAGAAATGGACACGAAAGTCAGCTCATTTAATAAAAGATGACAAAGAAGGGCCATCACGAGAACCAGAGGAAGAAGAGGCAGAACCAGAGATAACCACCTGATCCCTATCCCTGAGTGAGCTGCAAGATATGCGAAAAGACTTCAGCCGTCATCCAGGCGAGCACATTGTCACCTGGCTGCTCCGATGCTGGGATAATGGGGCCAGTAGACTGGAATTAGAGGGTAAGGAAGCCAAGCAGCTGGGATCCCTTTCAAGGGAAGGGGTCATTGACAAGGCGATTGGAAAAAAAGACACTAGCCCTCAGTCTCTGGAGACGACTCCTGTCTGGCCTGTAGGAAAGGTATCCCTTCAAGGAAGATATTATATGTGGCCCAGGCAAGTGGACCACCATGGAGAGAGGTATCTAGTACCTGAGGAAATTGGCCATGGCAGATGTAATTTAGGATGACCTGCACAACACAGATCCAGATGAAGTCCAGTGCACACGAACCACGTGGTGGAAGCTTGTACGGAGCGCACCATCGTCGTATGCCAACTCATTAGCAGTAATGACCTGGAAAGACAAAGAGGGACCAATGGTGGATGAATTGGCTGGCCAACTCCGGCAGTATGAAGAAAATCTCTCCTCCCTACGGGCCTGTGTCTCGGCTGTGGAAAAACTATCCAAAAATTACGAAAACCTGTTTGAAAAACTGTTCTGGGTGTTGCAGCAACTCAAAGAGGATATGTCCTGCTCCCCACCTGTACGGACCAGTATCTCAGCTGTTAGGAGCAACTGTTCTTCTGCTCAAAAGAGAGAATATAGGGGGTACACACCTCGGGCCACCCTGTGGTTTTATCTCTGTGACCACAGAGAGGACATGAGGAAGTGGATGGAAAAACTACCGCGACCCTAGAGGCATGGGTACATGAGTTGCAAGGAGAGACGATCACAAAACAGGTTCTTCCAGGAAAATTGCTGCTTCAGTCTCCACTGGGCAGTTTCCCAGACAGAGAAGAAGGGCTGGCCTGACATCCCATCTTGATAAAGGGACTTCTGATTCGTATTCACAAGAACTGAGTAGTGGATACTATGACCTGGACTAGAGGGGCCCTGCCTCCAGGCAGATGGAGAAAGGGACAACTGCGTTCATGGGACTGTGTGGATTAGATGGCCTGGCACATCAGACCCACAGGAATATAAGGCTTTAGTGGACACC
>NW_010521144.1:0-2827 GCF_000687285.1 Phaethon lepturus
TAATGGTTGGACTTGATGATCTTGAAGTTCCATTCCAACCTTAGTGATTGTGATTCTGTGATTCTGTTTGCCTTAATCCCAAGGTAAAAGCCCTGTGGACCATCAGTGACCTAATAAAAAATGGCTTCCCTGATGAACTTCTTCCCCAGTTTATACATTTGTATAGGTTTTCTACAGATGACATACAAAGCATGATATGGAAAAGGATGAAAAGCAGGTGGTGGCAGAGTCACTGCCTGCAGTTGTTCCACTTGCGTTATTTGGCCTTGTGCCAGCCTCCAACTGGAACTAACTGCTGAGGAGTTAGAGATCAATGATTTTAGGCATTTTCAAATCATCCTTGATGAACTGTACAAAATCTGCAATCATCCACCCAAAAGCAAACTACAGAACTGCAAAAACGTGTATCATTTAACAGGGACTTTTTTCACTTGTAGAGATCCTTTCAGTCCCATGAGTCACATCAATCTTGATGTCAATTAGATCTTTGAAATAGCTATGCTGCACCATCCCAACTACATAAATTCACACAGTCACATACACAAACTCAGTTAAGAAAGAACAAGCAGAGTCTGTGGTCTTGAAATACTGGCAATATCTTTTACAGGACAGCATGAGCTCCTAGTCTATCAAATGGAAGTATTACTGCTTGTGCATGCTTCTCTTTCAGCTGGCGGAGGTGGGCCAAATTTGTGATGGCTGTACGTTGGTGCTGCTGGGCTGCACTCTCAGGAGATGCCCTGGCTTTAGGTTGCCTTAAAGTCAGGCCCTTTAACCCGAGCAGAGCAGAACACGATTCATTATTGCCTCCTCGTTATGGATGGGGAAGGGACTCTGCACAACTTCTGCTGTGCTTAGGTGAGGAAGTAAAGCACAGTATAATGACATATCAGGGTTGTATGATGCCATGATCTCTTTCTACTCTTTTCATACTTCTCTGTTGGTCATAGAGCCAAAGACTGGCTATTCATTCAAAGACCCAGGAGGAGACAACTTTCTTGTTAGTCTCCTTATCTTTGTGATCTTATGCATAAGAAATTCAATAGAACGTGGCAGGAAGGTTAAAGCCCTGCGTCTTTCTAAGGAGGTTTGAGTTCCACATACCTGGCAACAGTTACTCTGAAACAAGGGTTGTCTCAGTCTTTCACTGGAAATGTATTACGTGGTATGACTGATTACAGATAGTCCTCATGTCAGGGAGTTTGGTTGGCTTCCCTCTTTTGTTCTTATAGGAAGTTGGGTGTTCTATTCAAAATTCAATAGCTTCAGAAAACCTTAAGAGTGTGGGACTGGGCCATGTCATGTAATTTTTGCAATTTGAAAGTCTGATATCTAAAACTGAGTTTGGCTAGACCTTGGCTTCCTTTATAATGAGTAGGTACAAACAACTCTTTTGTGATTTAGCTTACATATTTAAATGCCTGTCTTAGGGTGATATGGATCAATCTCTGGACATGCCCATTTTTCTCCACTGACTACACAAGGAGCATTGTGTGATTAGCTCAGGCCTAGGCATCTGCATGTTAGATGCCTAAGGGCATATAAATCCCCAAAATGAGAAGCCTGCTCAGGCTCAAGAAGGCTATCAGTCTGTGTCTCTGGTTAACACCACAGAGAAGACAATTACACAGTTTTGCGGTGTTTGGGCCTACTCTGAACACACTGATAAGTCAGGTCCTAGGGCCAGCACAGGTAGAAAGTGCCTGGTTTAGGAATTCTGGTTTAGGAATTCAGGAGATACTGTGTGCTGTCAGATCAGAAACGTCCATTTACACATCCAATGGCAAAGACAGTCTGTAGTACGCCTTCCCAACAGAAATACAGATTCTCAGGGAGATTAGGGGCAGGATCAAGTTTCATAGAATCATAGGATCACAGAATCATTAAGGTTGGAAAAGACCTTTAAGATCATCAAGTCCAACCATCAATCCAGCGCCACCATGCCCACAAAACCATATCCTGAAGTGCCACGTCCACACATTTTTTGAATACTTCTACTGATGGTGACTCCACCACTTCCCTGGGCAGCCTGTTCCAATGTTTGACCACTCATTCAGTAAAGAAATTTTTCCTAATATCCAGTCTAAACCTCCCCTGGTGTAACTTGAGGCCAATTCCTCTCGTCCTATTGCTAGTTACTTGGGAGACCAATGCCCACCTTGCTACAACCTCCCTTCAGGTAGTTGTAGAGAGTGATAAGGCCTCCCCTCTGCCTTCTCTTCTCCAGACTGAACAACCCCAGTTCCCTCAGCCGCTCCTCATAAGACTTGTGCTCCAGACCCCTCACCAGCTTCGTTGCCCTTCTTTGGACACGCTCCAGCAACTCAGTGTCCTTCTTGTAGTGAGGGGCCCAGAACTGACCACAGTATTCGAGGTGTGGCCTCACCAGTGCTGAGTACAGGGGTACGATCACTTCCCTCTTCCTGCTGGCCACACTATTTCTGATACAAGCCAGGAGACCACTGGCCTTCTTGGCTACCTGGGCACACTGCTGGCTCTTGTTAAGCCGGCTGTCAAACAGCACTCACAGGTCCTTTCCTGCCAGGCAGCTTTCCAGACACTCTTCCCCAAGTCTTGTAACGTTGCATGGGGTTGTTGTGACCGAAGTGCAGGACCCTGCACTTGGCCTTGTTGACCCTCATACAATTTACCTCTGCCCATTGAACCAGCCTGTCCAGATCCCTCTGCAGAGCCCTCCTGCCCTCGAGCAGATCAACACTCGCACCCAGCTTGGTGTCATCTGCAAACTTACTGAGGGAGCACTTGATTCCCTCATCCAGATCATCAATAGATATTGAATGAGATCGGCCCCAGCACCAAGCCCTGG
>NW_010521144.1:2922-8765 GCF_000687285.1 Phaethon lepturus
ACCTGTCTAAGCCATGAGCCGCCAGTTTTATTACAAAACCAGTGTTTGTAACAAAACACCTAAATTTAGTTGTTTACACATAGCTGTATGCCTACAAGCTAACTAGGGGTGTAAGTGTCCATTAGATAAATGGAGTTCTCGTCAATACAGTCCATGCAGCTTTCAAAGTTGGCCTATGCCTATATGTGATAAGCATACACCTAGCAGGTGTATCGTTCCCTTTGAGATGTCCTAGAGTGGCCAAGACATCTGCATGGGGCTGGCAGCTACACCGTGGGGCCTATCAAGCCTAGGGAGCAGCTGTGCCCTTCTGCAGCAGAAGATGGATACACAAAGGGATCTGTTCTCCAAGGGCACTTGGATGCCTATATTGGAGATTCTGAACGACACTCCCAGTTTGTCTTTCAGGGAGAAGAATGTCTTTCTAGGTTCCACTGCCAAAATTACTAGCTTGCCTGGTGCAGTCCAGGAGCCCTCCAGCAAAATTTAATGACATCACGTAACCTTGTGTGAATTTCTGGCAAGTAAATGTCATTTCTTATCAGTGGTGTCAGGCAGCTGACCTGCTATGCACCGTAGTCAAGCCCTGCTGCAGGACAGTTGAGCATCTAACCCAGGCAGTTGGTTTCAGTCCATCACAAGGGTGATGTAGGACCCTAGCTATAAATCAGGGGTTCCTGCACAGAAGCTCATTTAGACCATGTTGCATCCTATAACTGGATTGATTTCCTCTGAAGAAACTGGCTGCAGTCTTGTGCCGTGTTTGAAAGGCCCGTCTGGGAAGAAACTGAGCAGAATCTTAGAGGCTTAAGGACTAGACTGAGACTACTTCTCTGACCACCTAGACAGACTGTCTTAAGGTAACACACTCTTTTATTAATTTGTTCTGGTCTTGCCTTGGCTGTGACCTTTTACAGAGCCCGAGTACAAGACACTCCAATAAGCAGAGCTTTAGTTAAGGTTTTCAGGGTTGTAATCATAACCCAGCAAAGAAGGGAAGAACTTCCACTGGCCTTAGTGAGCTTAATATACTGATCTGTAATGTCTAGCATGATCTATGTGAAGTCTTTTCTTCTCTGCAGATTAATTTTAGATTTCAATAGAAACAAATTTACGCAAATATACAACCTGACTTCTGAGTTTCCAGTTAGTTAATCATTTCCAATGACATTCACTAGAGGAAAATTATGGACAACTTTATAAATTATCTTCAGTCAGCTACAGCTATAGCATATAAATCATTGTCATACCTATCTGACTTTGTACACTTGCCCAAATATATGTTGGTGTCCAAGTATATTTGGACCGTTGTCCAAATGTATGTTAATAATACTGTAACTCGCAGACATTTTTGTTGTATTGCTGCCTTTCTGCATTTCTAAAATCTACCTTTGCATGTTTAAGTATCCACTATGAATCGTTTTACATTATTTTGACTAAATTTCATTTTACCAACATTATTTATTTTGCCCTCTTCTGCCATTTATCAAAGTGGTTTTGTAGTCTATTCATATCCTCTAAGGATGCTTAATCCCTCCCAGCTTTATATCACCTTAATATTAGGTTGGTAAGATTCTCCACAGTTGTTAATTAACCTCTCTGGTATCCTATTCAAAACATCCTCACAAGATAATGATGAAGTATTACAATTACCTTATATTTAGATTTTAATAAATTTTACAGTTATCACACTGATATACATGCAGCATTAGCTTCCAGAAAGTGATGTGGTAACCATTTTGAAGTCCTTATAAAACCATGTCCTCATGATAGGAAAAAAAAAAAAAAGAATTTCAGTAGTCTGTGCTGTTTAAAATATATATTAAAGTATATAACCAGCAGTCAAATGCTTATGTTTTTTCATCAGCTTTATGAAAGTCAGTATTTGATGTGACAGTGGTCTGTGTTCCCCTAGGTCTTCTATCATTCTTCAGAAATGGTTATTGTAAGAACTCCTCCAGCCTGTGTTATGCAGAAGTCAAACTATTTGACTGAAACAGGTCCTCCCGGCTTTAGCACTTAGTCATCTTCTGTTGTACTGGAATACTTTGGTGAGCTCAAGTGCCAAAAATTCACCACCTTCTAAAAAATGACTATCAATTACGACTGTGAGATAACTGAAATTATTATTTTTTTTTATTAAGATATGTCTTGTGGGGATCTGTTCAAGCTCTCAAATACAGCTCTAAAAAGCTATGCAAGGTGCTAGAGCCTCTTCGTGAATCCTGACTGCCTCCAGTTCACAACCAGAACCGGCAATAAGCTGCAAGTGTGAAAGAAGGCATTGTTCATGGAAAAAATGCACACACCTGGCAAAGTGCAGATCTGCCCCACCACAACCAAAGCTTAGAGTATTCTTGTCTGAAAAAGTCAAACCCGTGTCCTTCTAGGCAGCTGAGAGATGGTGGCAAGTAACGTGATAAAAATAGCAGATGACTCTTTCAGGGAAGGAACCCTTCGTTCCTGATTCAGCTGCACAACAGTGCAGTCAGGTCTCAATAGACACAAACTGGAGGCCCCATCACTGTCTAACAAGTGATTCTTGCTGGATGGTGATCTGCATAAGAGATGTTCAATTTTTCTTTCCTGAGCAAACGCACTTAGAAACTAGCTGCTGTCCAACGATAAGCTAAAGGACAAAAATCAACTGCATGAGAACTGAATCCACTGAAATTATTTGGATGGGTATTTGGAACATTTTGAAGGCTTGCACCATTGGTGCCACTGCCTTTTTTTAAAGTGTCATACCAACAAGCAGTCAACTTCATTTCTAAAACTTGAGAGTTCTTCTAGTATACCTGCTGATAATAAGCTACTTTATAGCAGTGAACACCTTACAACATTTCTGGTTGGCTAGGAAAACCTGCACCACCCTGGCAATCCACCACCACCTGATTAGGCTTCAGCCAGCCTCATTTCTGTCACTTCTTGTGTAGATTTCCAGCAATATGGCATACCTAATTATTGACTCTCAAGAAATTCCAGAAATAAATCCCAGTACTTCAGGAAACTCCATCACATCACCCCAGCAGCACAGACTGCTGGAAGTCAAAGCAGTCTTCTGCTCTTGGCACTGGCTTCCCATACCAATACCAAGTCAATTAATTTGACTCCCAGTTCTTATCAGTGGTCCAAGATCCAGATCCTTTAAAAATCCTCCTAAAGCTCCGTGATGAGATTTGGCTGATAGCTTTGCTCCTCCATGTAGAACTGAGCTTTTTATAATAAGGTGCAGTTATTTGCACAAGAGACTGAGATTTCTTGCAGGAAGATCTTTAGTTTGTGGGATTAATTGCCATGCAAACTAAATATCATCAAAACATTCACCTGATTTTTGATGCATACACAAGGCATGTTTCTGATGCTCCGCTGCCCCTAGTATAAACACAGTCAATGTGAATGAGCACTGACAAAAGCTGCAGCAGGGGAGGGGAAGCAGAGCTGGTCTATGTTGGGACCAGTTGATGTTGGTCAATGGAAGTAGCTAGGCAGCAGGCAGTCAAGACAAATGGGTTGCAGATACCAGAATTTCTTCAGTCAGTTCCTTCAAACTATGCCAGCAGTGTGAGAGGAGATATTGTGGAAGCAGGAAACAAATCTGCCTTTCCTCCAAATAAGACCAAAGAAGAATGAAGTCTCCAAAAATGTGAGATATAAGCATGAGTTTTATAAAAGACTATTTTCCCCCAACTGCATCTCTAGCATCCAGCTTTACTGCTTGCCCTCTTATAACCTTGCTTGTGCCTTCTTGATGGGGACTTTTTATTCCACTGTCCACTGGCAAGAATGAGGCTGAACCTTCCTGTATACTACTTGCATTCCTGGATATCCCATTTCAAAAAAGTTCCAGTAGAGCTCAAAAACCTGTAGGAAAAGGTCACAAAGATGATGAGAGGAATGCCATGGCTTTCATACTAGGTAAGACAGAATAGGGTAGGACCTTGTGTCTTGGAAGAAAAGCAATAGGTATTGAAGTGACAGAGGTCTATAAAAATTGAGTAGCATGGAGGCAAATAAGGAGCAATATACTCTGTTTCTCATTAAAAATAACTAATCAGCATCATATAAAATTATAGTATTTTGTATTCTAACATATATACTAGATAACGTACTTAAACTGTATAACATTGTCTCACTATGTAACAGAGGTCAAAAGTGTATGCAAACAGTATAGATCCATTGGTGGCTATTAAAATGAAGATTCAGATGCAACCTTTTACTCTGGAGGTTTCTGAAGCTCTGATCTTTCATAAGCTGCGAAGATATGTCAGGGTAAAGACTGTTAAGGAACTGTGTTTCTTAAATCCTTCAGTAAGTATCCTTAAATGACCATTTCCGACACTAGAAGAGTGAGTGGGCAAGATTGACCAATTTGTGTAAGATCATCCTGTCATCCCATTATTGTGGAACGAGGACCACCTCCATTACTGGGGCTAAAAGAGAGGCACAGGGGATGGGCTGAATGTTGGGGTGGGTGTCTTGGCTGGGACCACCAGGTTTGATCTTGGACTGAGTGGGAGTAGCAGGGTCCTGAGGAGGCCAGCAGCTGGCATGATGGCGGCTAAGGGGTGTTGGAATGGCTGAACAGGCTTCATTAATCTCCATCAAGAGCAGAGAAGGAGAACTGTCTTGGCCAAGGCAGGTGACGGTGGGGGGAGGCAGAGGTGTGGGCACCTGTGGCAGAGTGAGCCGTAGGACAGGCTTATAGCTCAGCCATAGAATCATAGAATCATTAAGGTTGGAAAAGACCTTTAAGATCATCAAGTCCAACCATCAACCTGACACCACCATGCCCACTAAGCCTGGGTGAGCTGCAGCTGCAAATAAGCTTGCCTGAAGCAAGGCCTGGCAACCAGGGTATTCCCAGTTATTTCCTGTCCTAAGTGTGATTTCACCTAAGCATGATGCTGTGGCAACTTGAATTAAAATGATCTTTCAGTTTAAAGAGAGTGGATCGGGAAACAAGATGGTATCGTCTCTACACTTGTGATCCTGACATCTAGTTAAATGTTGGTACCTGCACTTGAAGAGGATGCTCAAACTGACGCAGCGGCAGAAAAAAGGCACAAAACTGAGTGAGGGAACGGGGAAGGTAATTTACGGTGAGAGTCTGAAGAAGCTTGACCTGTTTGGTTTACCAAGAAGAGGGCTGAGATGACTTGATGATAGTGCACATCTTTGGGAGCAGTCGATATACTGCACACCACAGAACTGTCTTTAAGGAAAAGGCAGAAATCCATGAGTGTGAACTGAAGCCTGACAACTCCGGTTAGAAAGGAAGAACACATTTTTAATCATGAGGGTGAGAGCAGCTACTGAAACAATGTGCTAAGCCTTCAGCTCATCAGGTCTTCAGGCAGTGTTTTTGTCCAGAACACATGCTCTAGCCAAAGACATAGTACATTGCCACTGACCCTGCCAAATCCATCCATAAATGGCATGTCAGTTTTACCCCCAAACTCTCGAGGGGGTTAGGAGCAGCTGAAACTGGCTGGGTACCACACTATTGTCCCCTCTGGCACCTGTGTATTCCTTGAGGTCCACCTCACCACAACCCTTCCCACGGCTAGTGGACAACCCATGTTTGCACACTGCTGGTAACACGGCTGCATCTGTCACCAAACAAGCATTCTGCTGCACAGACCACTGCTCTGGGGCAGCTGCCACCCCCTCTTCTCCATAAACATCCACGCCCACTTGCTTTTCTCGTAACCCTTTAGGGCACACCGAGGTCTCCTCCAAAATGAGAAACCCCTCTCGGGGTGCACCTCGTCGGAGGGGCGATTTCCTCCTCCATCTCCCTGCGGACCACGGGTTTCCTCCAGGGCCGCCCTGGGGCCCCG
>NW_010521145.1:0-72656 GCF_000687285.1 Phaethon lepturus
GGGGGAAGGGGTGGTGTTTATTTTATGAGAGAGTTTATCAAATCAGAAAAAAACCCACAACAACAACAAAGCAGCCCCAAACAAAAAGAAAACCAAACCCCATCACAACCCTAGTACTCTGGAAAGCACCACAATTTTGTCCGTAACACCTTTAATCCAGGTTCACCATCAGAACAGGCTCTGCAAGACATCTTGAGCCAGCAGGATTCTGGAAGATTATATTGTACATAGACAACTGCACTCATTTATACATTCACAGACCCATCTCACCATTAGAAGAGTACTGGTGAATGTTATGCAAAAGGTAACATATGGATTTTTGCAATGGCAACGGAGGCTAAATAAGCTTCCTCAGCTTGTAGCAGTTTTAGAACTACTGGGCTAAGCAGAAGCTCCCGGTTTCCTTACCATGCTTTTATTCCTACGCTTCCTGTGGAGAGCCTGCAAGACTGCAAGTCTTCCTTTAACACACTACAGTTTTATATAAACTACCACAGCTTTTTCCAAACTCCCTGTCTGTCGATCCCCAACGCACTGACCAGAGGTCCAGTGAATGCTTTGATAGCAGAGAGCTGAACGGTGTATGGTTCTGTACTTCCCCTCCTCTTGCCATTGCTGTAATATCCTTCAACATGAGCTGTTACAACTCAGGGGCTTATTCTTTCAGGTAATAAAGTCAGCAGATATTATTAATTTTTGAAGAGGGATGAGAAGAATCTGTTTCACACTCACTTTGTTTCTAACTGATATAGTGACTTATGTTACATGAAAGATAAACCTTGCTTTCAATTTCTCCTGCTGTGCTTGTCACTTTTTAATTGGGTATGATCTGATAGAGTAATTCACACTTTCACAGTTCAGTCCTGCCCCTACATGCAATTTTACAATGCCCTTGAAGCACACAGCTTACTATATCAGCATTATTCAATGACAAAAAGCAATGGACAAGAATACACCACTAGTCAAAAGCAGGTCAGTAAAAAGCTAACACTCATTTGGAAGTCACGTCACATCACTAAACCCTACTCTTTCCCTTCAAATGTTTTAACTACGTTAAAAGAAATGCAAACTTTGCCGCTGCAAGAGAAAGCTACTCAGACCAGTTTTGTCTCCTTGCCACCTTCTGCATGTAGTTGGAAGAGCTGTGACCTCAAGATTTTGCTGGAAGGAAAATACTGCTTAAAAATCTGATGGAGGTTACTTCACTTGTAACAAACTGCAAGCAGCACCACAACAAATACACAAATACTTCTAGCCTTTCTGATCATCCATTTGAAAGAGAAGACAAGCAACAAATTAGCAGATTTTCTTGTTTTAATTTAATGAATCTATTCACCATCACTTCAAAGCAAAAAAATGCAAACAGGAAGCTGTGCATGCCTTCAATCTAGCTAAGAAAGTACTAGATGACAGAGGAAAAAAAAGTAATAATAATAATTTATGAGATTCTTTTCTGCAGAGACATGCCAAATGGTTTATTTTTACATTTAAGTGAATGGGATTGCTTTTTTCATCAGTTCTCTAGGGATTTACATGCTTAGCTCACACTGGCCTTGAGGGGAGTTATTAAAATAAAAACGTATAAATACTCACAGAAAAATCAGACACCAGGGTATTTGCTAACATTAAAAATAGGCTTTTCTTGTGAAGCCTTAATTGAAGAAAAGTGATTCAGCATTTCTTTCTCTTCTTTTATCATATATTTTTCTTCCTCTTTACAGCAGCAGACAAAAGTCCAGTCTTGGAATCAGTCCTGGTCAGATGGAGCTGAGGAGCAGCAGTGAGTTCCTGTGGTGGCCCTTTAGCCATTACAGAGTGTAAATCTGCCATTTTAGAAGCTGCATAAACATCTCCCAATAATTAACCTACATAGGGGTCTTTTAAAATAAAATCACGTGTTGTTTCTCATCTGAAAGCAGCCCCTCTGCAGTAATGATATATACAAATACTATTTGAGCCTGCACATTGTGCTGGTTTTGGCTGGGATAGAGTTAATTTTCTTCATGGTAGCTAGTATGGGGCTGAGTTTTGGATTTGTGCTGAAAAGAGTGTTGATAACGGAGGGATATTTTACTTGCTGCTGAGCAATGCTTACACAGAGGCAAGGCCTTTTCTGCTTCTCCCACCACCCCACTAGCGAGCAGGCTGGGGGTGCTCAAGAAGTTGGGAGGGGACACAGCTGGGACAGCTGACCCCAACTGACCAAAGGGATATTCCATACCATATGGCATGATGCTCAGCAACATAAAGCTGGGGGAGGAAGAAGGAAGGGGAGGAACATTCAGAATTATGCTGTTTGCCTTCCCAAGTAACCGTTATATGTGATGAAGCCCTGCTTTCCTGGAGATGGCTGAACACCGTCCAGCCAGTGGGAAGTGGTGAATGAATTCCTTGTTTTGCTTTGCTCATGTGTGTGGCTTTTGCTTTACCTATTAAACTGTCTTTATCTCAACCCACAAGTTTTCTCACTTTTACTCTTAATTCTCTCCCCCATCCCACTGTGGGGGAGTGAGCGAGCAGTTGCGTGGGGGTTAGTTGCTGCCTGGGGTTAAAGCACAATAACATGAAGGTGTATCGACATTTTTATTCTTCAGTCTTGGTCTTCATAAATTGAGCTTGCAAAGACATATGGACAATGACATATGCTTTGCATTCTATGATCAATATTTGCAAAAACCTTCTAAAACTGAGTATCTGACTAGAGACACCTTGAACCCAGTGTCCATATGGAGGCTCCAGATGTGGATGCTTGGCACCTCAGAAGAGTAAGTCTTTAAAATTTAATTAGGTGCCTCACAAAATTGGTAGCAAATATCACAGCAGTGCTAGCTATCACAGCTAAGTGCTAGCTTACGAGTCTGTAGATCTTTACGAGACAAATGATCCACACCTTGAGTCCAAGAGATAAAAAGTGCAATGCTAGTTTTTTGCCTTCCATTCTAAAAGTTGTTGTTTGGGGGGGGGGGGGGGGGGGGGGGGGCAAGGAAAGAGAGGTGAAAGCAAGACACATTTTTACACAAAATTAAAGGTTGGAATAGCCACAAAAGCTGCTAGCAGATCTAGATCCAGCATGAAAAAAACTGCCAGACATTACCTGCCTGCATGACAAACCTGAAGCCTAGACAATTAGCCTCTCCGATCCACAAGCATTACAATCTTTCTGAAATACTTTATTAGTTAGGTAGAGCAAAACACCCACTGGCTTCAATGAGATTTCTGCCCAACTTAATGATCTAGGATGAGATTTGGCTCTTAAGAACGATGTAAAAATAGAAGTAACTACATGGACATGCATTGATCCACCTGGAGTAAACACTGAGGGTAGAATTAGGTGGGAACGAGGTTGACAGACTGCTTGGCCTGTCACTATTCTATTTTTTTAAATGTAGATATTATTATTAATGCTAAGAGAAAAGCGAAAGCAGAACATGATTAGTTGAAAATATCTGATCTTTTCTGTCATGGAAGATGTGCTGCATTAATGCGTGAAGTTGTGGTCTCAAAAACTGCGGAAAAGTTTCAATATATTTGAAGGTTAACTTGAAAAGCCAGTCAAACTTCAGAGATGACGTCTCAGTTGCTCAACTACATGTCAAGGTGATTTACCAAGCCCCAGTAACAAGATTTTGGATTTCAGAATGGTAAAGGAATTTTGCATCTTGCAGACAGACAGTGGAAAAATCCAAAGAACAAGCTCTGCGTAAAGAACAATGGCCTCTCTCCAGTGCATTATTCCCAGGGAGTTCAAGTAAAAAAGATCTGAAAAGGCCAAGACTAAAGAAATGAAAATAGGTGGCTCTATAAAGACATGCAAATACTTCCAAAAAAGCTAACATTCTGGGTCAAGTCAATCAACCAAATTCTATTCTGGTTCACTGATTGTCTTCCAGTAATGAAGTAAATATCGAGATATGCAGTTACTACCTGTCTCTTCCAGCAGTTGTGGTTTGTTCTAAGGAATGTGTTGATCCTCTAAATATCATTGCAGAACAGCAGAAAATTAGCCTGAGGAAATTAATGCCACCAGAGATGAGGCGGCCAAAATTTAGGAGGCGTCTACATGAATTGACTATTCTGTGAATAGGAAGACTACATAAAGGTGAACCGTAAAGACAAAATTGGTACTGAACGTCTACGAAATTAAAGCCCCATGTTTAAAGACATAACCCAATCCTATTTGAAGATACTACCTGCCTAACAGGAGATGATTCCATAACTCAACCACCAGGTTTAATCCCACTTATGAAAACAGCTGGCCTGGAGAATAGGATACTGTCCTGGACACAAATGCAAAGCTGTGCTTTGCAATGACATGCCACCAGCACGTAGCTCATGTACTGGTGTTCTGCTGGGACCAAGTTGTGTGAATGCAGCAGGTTTGCACTATATGGGGCTGCCAGACAGCCTCAAATCCTCTGGATGGAAGAGAATCTGCAGCAACTGCTGGGTGATGTGGTAATGTTGATTTTATAATCCCATCCCACAAGAAGATAGGGGCTTTCAGGGATCTATTGTCAAATGCCACTCCACTGCTTTCACGGCTCTCAGAGGGATGCAATATGTTGCATCTTGTCCATATGAAGATTTCTGTCATCAGTTTCAGTTGCCTCTCAGGCACTAGATGGTCAACAGATCTGATACTGTATGACAACTCTTCTGATAGGTAGAAACAAAAAATTAAGGGTTCTAGTTTGAGCATCGCTGTCTTAAAATACTTTGCTTGCTCTTACATTTAAATTCTTAATAGTATACTGCTACTTCATACCCTCAACCTTTGTAAAAATATGGGAAGTAATAAAAATATATGAAGAGTAATGAAATACAAAATTGGCAGAACACAGGACAGCACAGCGTTTTCCCACGTATGCTGCACTGAAACAGGAAAAGAGGAAAAGTACAGAGTGAACAATTAATCTTCCTCAGGAAGTTCCCTTTGGAGTTGTTGATACAGAAGGCCCACTGTTAACTTTCTCTCATACACGTGGGTACATCCTGAACACGAGGAAGAGTACAGTCTAACCTCTAGACATGCTGGGAGTGGGTGGACACTGCAATAGGCAAGACAAGCAGCCTTCTCTCTTCAGGAGACCCCAGAAAGGCCACGTACCAGCTCATTTGGAGAGATGGCAGCGTTCTACACGTAGCAGAAGCGGGCAATAAACATGCTGCATCTGCTTGTCTATCTGCCTACAAGGGCCCCAACATACTCATAGATGGCTTAATTTGTAGGCCTTGGTACAACAATGAGTTTGAGCCTGCAATGAGTCGAGTGATACCTTGCCTTTGATGTAAGAAAATTACAGCTAAACATATATAGTATATAGAAAATACTGTTTTCAACAAAGAAACCACATCCTGCCCTCAAGTTAGATGTCAGGGCAGATATAGGTATAGAAAAATCTCAGCATGAACAGAAGTTTTGACAAATAAAAAACAGAAAACTCTACCTTATAAAGATAAATGACAGGAGGTGCCAGCAGCTCTGCCTACAACAACTTACAATTTTCTCTCTCTGGGCATGGCATAAAAGGTTTGCAGAGCAGAAAAAGGGGGGGGGGGGGGACACCCCGGCAAAAAAAGGTACTTCAACCTAAGCTTCATTCCCAGGGCATAAAAAGGCACATTTGAAAAACAGACATTCCAGAATTTACCTCCTGAACCTTCTTCATTGTATGTGGTGCTTTTCATTCACAGAGACAGATGACCCTTCAAATTCTGTGATGATTAAATTGCCTAAATTGAAAGGAATTACCATACCTTCACAGGGTTTCTAAGCTACTTTCAGATTTCTGTAAAATCTGGCAAGCCTGACACGCAGTGGTTCATCCCGTGCTACATGTGGGACACAGCAGGGGGAAGGAGGCAAATTACTTTCAGTATATAATCTACCTTTTTTAAAAAAAAATCAGCTGAAATTCTACAAATCGTTTTGTTTTATTAGGCAATATCAAAGCAAGCCTACTGCTGCTAAATTAAAGAGGCGGTAGGTTGAATGTTGGCCCAGCAGTGACCAGAGCGCTGAAGTTACATGACAAGGGACCCGCATTGGTACTTTAAGAGGCTATATAAAGTGTAGAGAGGGTTATAAAGTGATTAGCGCAAGACCACCCACCTGTCCAGCCACAGCTCTGGGAGTAGCCTCCAGGCCTTCCAACTTAAACTTCTGTCCTGCACACACCACCTCTGCGGTAACCACAAGCCAGGTGCAGACCTCCTACCACAGGTTTGGTTACTTTTGCACAAATGATTCAAAAGCTACAAAAGTTTGGGGTGCACCACATGGAGCTTTAAATTGGCCGCAGACCTGGAGAAAACCATTCCCACTTTTTCACACACTTGGTACCGGACGGCAACATTCTTGCTGCAGGGGAACCTGAACTCAAACCCAAACTATCTCTCTGCTTTTACACTGCTGACATAAATACGCAAACTTCCCCCCAGAAAGGTTTTCTTCATTACAGACAGGTTTTACTTTATTTAAAATAAGTTAAGATGTGGAACCATGCACAATTTTTATCTCCAGAGTGACTGCATAGCACCACTTCTGGAAGGATGCTGGAGATCTGCACTGAGAACATCCACAGGGGACAGAGGCCCCTGAGCTCTCCCACAGGCAAGGTGAGGGTTGAGTTTTACTCTCCCATCCCATCAATAGGGCCCTCCTGTTTTGCTAAGCTTCTCTGCAGCCACCCAAGTCATCGTTCATGCAGAACATTATGCAATAACCTACCAATGTACCTTAGCATTGAAAGCTTCATATCCTTTCCAAAAAAACGTGAGGAAAGTTTCCTTTCACTTTCCATTCCTGTCTCACGTCCATTCTTCACTGAGCAATCTGGGAGAAATGAAGGGGAAGGCAGAAGGGAAGAGAGCAATCTGCTTACATTTTCTTCACGTTTTCTCTTACCTGGTTTTCCTCTCTGCCTGTTCGTAACCTATTACTTCAATCCTCTGCTGACCATCTGTTCAGACGCCCCCTCCCAAAAAAACATTTTCTTTTTTCTCATTTCTCCTGGCAAAGCAAAGCCTGAACATCAAGGAGAGCCATGTGTCCAGCTTGCTCGCTGCAGATTGTCAGCAGTCACAAGAGATCATCTGGAAACCATTACACAAGCTAACAAGGCAACCAGAGTCAACATGTGCATAGGTACCAAAAGAGTTCAAACTTGTTACTCGAATCGCCACAAGTTTTTCCTGAAAGCAAGATTTATTTTAACAGTTTTAGATAAAACAAAAAGACCCAGAATAAGCCATTTATACAGCCACCCAAGACAAACAACAGAGAACAATTGGGCTTTATGCAGGAGCTAAGCTCCATGACAATAACTGACAACACCTAATGCCCACACTATGAAAAGGAGGAACAGTTCAAACTTTTTTTTGTCTGGAGACAATTTGTGGCAACTTTTAAGACAAGTGAAAACAAGATTAAATTTTTGGCTTAACAGGATACCTTCTGGCTAATAGGGATGATCCATAGACCGTTGGATGTATGTCACAGCCATTCAACAACATCAAGGCTTCTAGAATATACAATAGCTGGTTTAAGTTCTCCCACAGTGGCTGTTCGGCTGAACTTTCAAGTATTCAGTATTACAGCTAATGTTTTAGTCCCTGAATTGCAACCAAAAATTATATTAAATGAGTAACCCGCTTTGTTTTTTTAATTGAAGGTCACAAAGGAAAGACGGTCAAAGATTTCTTTGAATCACTCTAATCCCTCCAGAACTTTTTTTCCAAAAGGACTCTACAAAATTTCATGCTAGTCTTAATATCACTAATTATCTTTTCTCCAACTCAACATGGTGGCTACTCAGGCTATACAAATTAGCAAGAACCCAGGCACCTACAGAGAGACAGCCCTCAGTCAGAGGATAAAATATATTTTGTACTTCAACAAATACAATTATTTAATGCAGAAGATGTTTATGCGCAAAACTTCTCTATGAAATAAAAATACAGCACTGCAGCACAAAAAAAAAGAAAAAGGAATTTGCTCCCAAATGCTGCCATAGAATCTGGCTACTAAAAGAGATGAAAGGGAGAGCGGAGTACAAGCATAAGAGCTTTGAAAAGCAATAAAAAGGAAAAAAAAAAAGTGTTTAAAAAAGGTCAATGTTACCACTGACAAAGGAAAACGACAAACGCTTATTCTTCACTCCAGTGGAACAAATAGCTGCCAAGACATCAGTCCTTCAGATTATTTTAAAGAAAGCAAAGCGAAGCTCAAAGGTATATACTGAAGGTTAGAAGTAATACAAATTGCAATAGCGATGAGGGAGAGAAATATTCAGCACTGCAAGCTATTTTCTAACAACCTTGAAATGACATGAAATAAAGCAGTGACTTTCTGTACCAATGCTTACAAATGATAACTGCAAATAGCACTAACTTGCATTTTTGCACTGCTGCTCTCTCCAAGGATCTAGAACAGGTCTTCAAACTACAGAGAAGCAGCACTTTTTTTTTGAAAAACAGCTGACAAGGAGCAGTGATACAGAAAAGCAAAGTGTCCCACATAATCCGATACACTGCAGTTTTCGGAAACCCTTTGTAAACTACTCAGCTGCTGTTGGCTATACCAGACACCTCTTCTGCAATGCAATTACAGGGCTTCTGAAAAAGTAAAAATGCAAAGCTGCTCAGCAGAGAGGCTGAGCAGGACCTGTTCTATACCCACTCCAGGCACAAGGAGCAGACAACCTTCATCTATCATTTTCCTTAATCCCTAATAATCTTTGCCTGGCCTCCTCCTGGCATTATGCAACCTGCACAGAACCGCTTATAAGTTTCATTAAACCCATGAATAATATTTGGCTATACTTGACATATCAATGTAAACATGATGCTTTTGACCATGAACGTGCAGTGACACCTTAAATGCCTTTCTGCTACTAACATACAAAGCTGGAGCAAAGATTTACAGAAGGCAATTGGGAAAATTAGAGCATGTGAGCAAAACAGATGTAGGTACAAGAATATATGTGCACTAAGTGCTCACACTAATCCTGAGCACGCAAAAGGGCCGAGTCACAGACACAAGTGCACACTGTTGAGTGGGCAAACTTTTTTTGCATTGCTTTCAAGATAGGATCATTAATTTAACTGCCTGACTTAAAAATATTGTTTACACTATAAAAATCTTTGTTAGCTTTCTTATTAACTTTCTAGTGCAAAACTCTACTACACTAGAGCTCTTGAAAGCAACAGCTTTAGTGCCTCTAAATAAAGGTGGTCCCAATGAAGGCATAAGACTTCCCATATGATAAAGTACACTTTATAAATGAGTTGCACACCAGTTCCAACTGCACAATAAACAAGGGATTCCAAGGGAAGACAAAATCCTACTACATTGCAGATGACCATGTAATTTCCACCTATTTCATATCTTTTTTCCTTGACACCTCCTTCTGTCACCAGAGCCAGACATAAACCTGCACCTTCCCCTTACCTGGATAAACTATAAAATATTTGAGCTCCCTGCAAACTCTTTTTGGTAGAAAAGAAGAGACTTAATTCATACTTTGCTTAGAGAGATGATGAAAAAAGCAGCCTTATTACTAGTTCAAAATCTCTTTCTAGATTGAAGCAGACAGTTTCAGCATCAACAGAAAATCTTTTCTTTGAATTAAACCCTAAGACCTCTGTTTGAGTAATGTCCATAAAAGAAGGAAATTAAAGACCTTGCCCTTTGTATGGAGTCTCAGCATTGCTATATTGCAAGTAGGATGAGTGGATTCATTCTTCAAAGCAACACAACACTTTAATGCGGTGGCTTTTTTTTTTCCCCCTCCACTGAAAATAACCATTTCTGGTGGAGTGATACAGACTTTGGACTGTGATTTTCTTTTTCATACATTGTCTACCATACTATGTCAGCTGTCTCCCTCCCTGACTTCTAAGTCTACATTGTTTGTGTCTTGTTTTCTCCTCCATTCTTCTTTTTTCCTTCCACTCCTCTGCCTTTCAAATTCCTCTTTTCCAGTTCTTGTCAGCTTTGCTCTTTTGCTTAAGCTGCAAATCATTCATTACCACAGGGAATTTTACTTCTGGTTTTGTTCTCCATACCAAACTTGCCATGCTTAAGTTACTGCCACAAAAGAAAATTTCTAGCACAATCTAATAAGGACTCCCAAGTCGGTGGTTTGTGGACACTTTACTGGTCAGTCTGGTGATGTTGAAACAACTTCCCAATGGCTGATGTAGACTTTTTCTACAGTATATTAATTTAACATTTTCTAATACCAAATGTTCTTTAGGTATGAATTCATAAGCTTAGTTGATCTAATCTTCATGACACAAATTATTTTTTGAGTGGCACCTGGAAATTTTTAATTTCTTAAGTTTTGAAGATATGATCTAGAAGTCCAATGCTGGTAAAAGTCAAAGTCCAAATCTTCAGGACATCCCAAAACCCATAGCAACAGCACCAGCAGTATTATGAGGCTGATGCAAAATATACAAAGTTAGGATTTTATGCCTCCTCTCTCAAGCTCCTCTTCTCACTAAGGTGCAAGAGCAGCAATAAATCTTACTTATTCTGGCTACTCTCAGGAGAAACTAATCAGCTCTTCAGACAACACCCACACATTTCTCATCACTCCTTCATGGAAAAGGTGACCAGGTAGATGGAATTGTCTGCAAGCCACCAGCTGGACCACACTAAATTTTGCACCAGTCCCACAGCCTGAACACAGAGAGGATGATTAGGGTTTCCTGCTCAAGTATCTGGTCTAATTATTGGGCAGTTAACACTATGAGAGAAACAGTCTGCCCGGGAACAGACTAGAGTAGAACCAAAAAGAGAAGTGGATGGAGTCAAATAGGAAAAGAAAAGTCATCATGAAGGGCAGGTTGGAAAGTGCTGCTGGAAGAACTGAGCCCAAGGGGAACTCAGTTGGCCTGAGCTGCAGCTGATGAGCACATCACAGCCCACTTTCTAGGGCGCTCTGTTCAAGTCTGAGCAGAGCCACGTGCTACAGAGCACCAGCTTGGACAATATTTTTTCAGCTGAGCTTCTGCCTCTTTCCTTGGCTGACTGACTGATATGTCCGTTGAACAGTAAGAGAGGTTTGCCTGCTTTTCCACACAACACCCCCCCAGCTGAATTTTAAGGGTTAGGCCAAAATGCCCACAGTCTAATGGAAGTGGACTTGTACCAGCCTGTATGTTTACGCTAGGTTGAGGAACATTCAACAGTTTTCTGAACTTTAAGATCTCCCATAGATTTTGCTGCTCACACCAGGTCAGACTGTAGAAATGAGAAATGCTCACACAGCAATGCTTCCACAGTGCTGGATTGCAAGAGGCTTTTTCAAAGTGCTGTTTGTGCATTTTAGCCGTGAAACTTCCAGTGGTATCAGTAGGAGTCACACAGCTAAATCCCCAAGGAACACTTTTGGAAGATTACTTATATTTAAAGGAGGATTAGAAGAAAATACTTCTTATTCTATTTTCAGTGTAACATTATCGGTCTTAAATTCAGATAAATATGGAATCATTTGGGGAAAATACATGATTCACTGGGTATCAATTTTTCTATCCAATTAGGTTGGGCAGCTACACTGATCGTTTAACACATATCCATGCTCCCCCCTCCCTTTAACATCGAGTGTGTACATTAAACATAAGTTAAGACTTCTGGGTTTTCAACTTTGTTGATTTTACATTCCTTTTGGGATTTAAAGTACTATTTTGTTTAATTATTTTTCCTCTACTCATCCACAGTATTGAATGACAGTAATAATGAGCTCAGAATCATTGTACAAATCCCAGTAGGAACCATTCATAGTTTGCTAATAGGACATTATATTTGCATTACCAAGTTCAGTTCAAAGCACGTTGTGTAAATTAGCTCTGAGGGTTACTACCACAAATCTAAAACCAGAACATCAGGTCAATTAGCACAGCTCTAAAGCACATTAGTTTGGGTGAAAACATAAGGGGTGTGATTAAAATTCTAGGAAATCCTCTCCCTTCTTCAGCTAAGTGCCTCTCGAAGTCTGGTTTGCTTCTGGGGGAAACCAGAATGCCTCAGCTCACAGCAGTATGGTCTGATGTCGGTGACCCTGATGCCTGATAAGCAATACCAGCCTCTTCTAAAGAGGGGGCAAAATTAACCTGCAGGAGGTGCGGAAATCCTCAGAACCACATAGAGACAGTTTCCTCCCCATCCAAATGAGAAGAACAGGTGAGCATGAGGGAGACTTCGAGGATCTGGGAATTTAACAGAGAATATACTGCTTATGTGAAAATGCAACTAACACAGAAAAGCTATTTAGTTTCTACCAGAGAGATAAACCTGGCACAACCAAGCCCACAGCCACAGACCAAAGAGTCACAGTTTAATAATGATGAGAGGAGGCCCACAACAAATTAAGGCAGGGGGATGCCAGTAACAAGTACTGTAGACTACTTACCTTTTGGGCCAACAGCATATGTACATATATGCACAAAATGGAAGCAGTTAACGAACTTAATGAACTTCAGAGATCACATACAGCATCCTTGGATCAAACTGCTGGAACAGAAGCATATAGACACAACAGGAAAAGGGGTATTCTAATGAAGTTCTACCCCAGAACTACAACTCTGTTGAAGCCAAAGGATGTCACACAAATATAAAAGAAAGGGCCAAAGGATATTATTTTGATCAAGTCAGTTGATTGGTCTAAACTCTCTAGTCAATTCAGGTCAGTCTTATCAAGCCATCAACTCAGCACAGTACATGGGCTATACCTCTGCCCAGCCAAAGATGATCTTAAGATTCATTCCTTGGTTTATTTTGTTGTTAGCTTCTGAAATTTTAGCTAAACAACTGCCTTATAAAGCTGCTTATTCTGTAAATACTAACCCATAATACGTCATTATTCTCTGCAGAAACATACTTGAAATAACGGCTAGATGACTTCAAAAATTATGTACTCTCAAACCAAATTGTGGGATTTCAGTTTACATGAAAGAAATCACTCAATGGACATTCAAATTCATGGTCAACTGCATAAAAATGGTCATTCCACATATACGAAGATGGATATAGCTATAACACAGAAAAGGATTTCATCATTAATATTTATAACTCCTTTCTTTGTACCATATATACACATCTGTTTGGCAACTGCCTAAGGGATCTATAGGAGCTGAACTCATCAGAGCTGCTGAAAAGCCCTGGAACAAATGACTGTGATACATGCAGAACCAGGTAGAAAGGTATTGTAAAAAAAAAGATACTGGAAAACAAATTTGGATGCTTGAGTCAAGTACCTCTGCAAAATGCTTCCAGGTCCATGAACGTAAACAGCTAAACAGCTGTAACCTCCTGGTGGATGAAGTGGTGAGAATGAAAGGACTTGCCTGTATGAGACACTGGGCATGCTTTTGGGGAGAAAACAGCACACAAATACATAACGGATTCCACCCTACCTGCAATGCAAACTGATGTGTGAAACAGAAAATAGGCTCTTAGTGAATTATAAATAGCTGGCAAGGACTTATGAATACTCAGCTGGGCGAAAAATGCTTTATATGGAAGACAGTAACACATGAAAGATCAGAATCCATACATAAATTGCAAGAAAATGAATGTATTGTCAGAATACAAACAAACAAAAGGCATATTTCGTAAAGTAAGCACTATAAGATGCTTACTATTGCATGAAAACTCAGCAGTAAAAACAGATGAGCTAGAGTGCCCAGCAAAGTAAAAGCTATTTGGTATAATAAGTGCTTCTGAAACCAGGTAGAGTAACACAAATCAATAGACTGCTTATTATATCTACCTCCTTAGTAGCACAGGAAGGCTTAGGTTAGCCTTAGAAGGATTAGATTACAAGCACAAATGAATTTGCAGAGGCAAGGAAGCAACATATTACTGCAAGACTCAACAGGATCTACTGTGACGAAAATTCTGTCTTTGAAAGACTATTCAGCTGAATTAGAATTCTCCAAATGTTGTAAAATCAACTTATGAGTTATTGTCTTTCCTTATTTCAACTACAGCTGTTCATTTCAATTTGCTGTGCTCTTCCATGAGGTTCTTGATGGCTAATGTTTTTTCCATCACATTTTATATCTATTAAAGAGGCAGAGAAACTGCCAAATGTTTTATTCAGGGTGGGGGTTGATTTTTTGTCATTCTGCATTTCTATATCCCCACAGAAACATGAATTAGATTTTTATCTTTAACATATATAGATGCACAAATGTATGGGAGTTTGTGTCAGACTCTTCTTAAAGATGCATCCACTCAGGGTCAGGGCAAGCACGGGGCAGGGGGGAAGTTTCTCTCTGCTTCCTCTGTGTTTCACATGAGACTGTCACTCTGCTACCACTTCCCTAATGAATGGTGTAACTATTATTCTTAATTGTGCATTATTCCAATTTTCAGCATTTTTAAAACTAAATTACCCAAAGAGAACAGAGATGTCCAAAGGGAAACCATTCCCTAAGAAAATGCATTTGAGTAGTAGCAATTAAATAGTCACTTTCTAAAAAGTTGTGAGGCAGAATTTAAAAAGTTGTGAGGCGGAATTGCTTAATAATGATTCATTTCAAATGATCTCAGAGAAGCTCAGATTTTTTTAATAGCTTCATTCTCCTTGGTCTTCCCCAGAAGATATTTTAAAAGAGCACAACACTGCAATCCGCAGCAGGAAGCAAGCACCGCCTCACTAAAACAAAGTGGATCATGTCAGCAAAGGAAAATGCAGCTGCCTGATCTTGATTTCTGGCATTGCATCTTTGCCCAAAATATATTCTTGTGGGAAGTCCTGTGATATTTGGACAGCTATGATGCTTTGAAAAGCATTAACATATTGATATTTTCATAAAGTTTTTTAACAGAGTTTTGAACGCTTATTCTCCCACCAAATCAGATGATCTCCAAGAGTTATTGGCCAGCTGAACGGGTCAAACAGAAAACAGGGGGGCCAGCTATGGTCATTTCGGAAAACTCTGACACTTCAGCTCCTGCTGCCTGAAGTTACCACCTCTTCCCCCTAGGCTTCTTAACAGTTCCTTAAAATCCACTGTCTATGGTTTGAGGAGTTCTCCTCAGAACTTTTTCCATCCTGCTTTCAGTTACTACTGTAGTCGTCCATTTTCTACTCAGAAAACAGGAATTTCTCGTTCATGAAGGTTCAGGACCAGGAGCACAGTATGCAGCAGACACCCCAGGAGATGGGCTCCGGCTCAGAGCACCCTGGCAGCACTCGAGCCCTATAGAGAGTGAACAGTGCCACCTTCTGACCCACCGCCCTGAGCTCCTGGGGCCTGCCAGCCTTCTCCTGCAGCCAGCCAGGCATGTAATGACTTACCCGGATTCAGATGGCAGGACAGACCTGCCGAGCTTGCACGGTGCAAGGAGGAGCAGAGGCGCAGACAAAACAGAAAGGAGAAGGGAAAGAAACCCTTGTGTAACGCTTCTGTCACCCTGCCATAAAAATCACCTTGTAGTCTAGTAAGAATTAACCTTTTATCCCCTGGCCTCCTTCGCTAAGACATTGGCAGCAAAGGCATTAAATGGCACTGGATTTCTTGTATTCGATTTGTACTGGTTTTGAGTCTTCATCAGTTCTGAGAGGTGTTATAATGTAATCTGCTTTCTGCCAGGGCATGGGAAATACAACACAGATGTAACTCATCTCATTTATAACAAAAATAAAAATCATTATCCTACTTTGTCAACTCATAGAATCAGAATAGTTTGGGTTGGAATGGACCTTTAAAGGTCATCTAGTCCACTCCCCCTGCAAAGTGCAGGGAATAATTTGAAGAATATTTGTTGTTTTGACCTAAACTGTCCACGAAACAGATTCTGTCGTTTCCGTGTTTACCTATAGTGCAGCTTTTATTTGCAGTGATTTCTAGGAAAGGAATGCTACTCTCAAGTACATTTTCATGATGGACTTCAGTTTTCCCTGATGGCAATTTCATCCCTAGAAACAACACAATAATGTAAAGGTTCTTTAGACAGCGGAAAAATATACAGGCACCCTAATAGGCTATAAATTCTTTCCACAAACTTCTGCTGGTTTTTTAAGACTCTTAAATTATCTCTGGTGCTGTGGATTGGGTAACCATGGCATTCCAGATGTGGAGGAAGGGACCAGATGGACAGCAGAGAAAAAAATCTTTCACTGTTCAAAAAAAATCTATTTCAGGAAAAAACTTCTTACAAAAACCACAGAGGCAGCAGTGTACTTTGGCTACCGCAATGGGAATTCTAGCTGATGGGAACCACAACTATTTCAGATCAAGGAGCTTCAAAATGAAGTGACAGCTTATATGTCTGGACTGTATTTAAGGGCAAATCTCAGCCTCTTGTAAGCGTGCTTTGTCCACTGCAACTGCTGAAACAAAGCGAGGATTCTCATTTTTGCCTGAAACAGTGAGCAGATGAAATGTCTTCTGCACTGGCCAGATAATTCCTAAAGGGGTCTTCTATTAACTATCTCCTGGCAAAAAGAGAGCAGCACTCAGGCTACTCAGGTTTCTTCCCAGGATCAGATGATCCCTACCCAGTAGCTCCAGGTGATGGCTGCATGTTACCTCCGCCGTGAGGAAGTTCCAATGATAAGGAACTGCTCAGCATCCTGCCTTTAAATGAGCACCGTTCACTGCTGCATCCCAAAACCTAAGTGATGTTTCTTCACAGAGGGGAACTGTTTCACCATTTCACAGTTACATGAACAGACCCAGAAAGACATGCGTACTGTGTCAGCATCAGTCAAGAGAATATGAGGCAGAGACAAAGCCGAATCCAAGCATCCAACTGCTCAGTTTGTTGCTCCAAACTGCATGCTGCTTCAACAGACCCCCACGCTAAGTCTATTAAACACAGAACCAAACTTAAGGCCATTTCTGGTGTTTCATTTAAGAGCATTACTGAGGTAAAACCAAATCCCACCCCCCAGCTGTAAAAGAGGATACGCTGCATCCTGCCAACGCACATTTCGCCACAGGTGATGGGCCAGATCATCGTGTCACCTGAAGGACCAGAATGATTCAGAACCTCAGTGGGGATATCCTGGCCACCAGAAATAGTCAGTGTTCAGGGAGATCGCTTTCCAGCCTCCTGCATAGGGATACACACATCCCCCCGCCCCGCAAAGGAGATCTGAGACATGCCAACAGTTGATGGAGGGCAGGGCACGCTAGCTGGCAGACGTGCCGGCCGATCGTGACTGACAATGCCTGTCAAGGGGGCCCTCAAACTCTCCTCAAAGGGAGACTGTAACTCACAGAGGTCAAAGCAAAAAGTTAATCGGTTGGTACATACCACAGAAACAAACTCTCACTCCTCTCATCCTCTCAGCAGGGCTCTGCTTCTGACCTGCTTTTTTCCTCATTTTTTTCCCACTTCCATTTTTTGAAGAACCCTTCTTCAAAAGACCGTTAACAAAGGTATTTCATCTATTTGCAGTCACAGCTTTAAGCATCTGCATTGACTGTCTATGTTCCTACAGCGTTAGTGTCAGCATTCACCTTAACCCAGAAACCACACGCAGAACGTTTGCCGCTAAGGTGGGCTGGTAGGGAAGGCAGCCTTTGGGGAAGGAGGCGTGTCAAGGCATATCACAGCACAGGAACTGCTGCAGAGAGAGGGGTTAGGAGGTACCAGGGTGCTTCATTTTGAATCTGATAGATAGCTGTTGGAAGAGAAGGGGGAAGACAGCAAAACAGAAATGGGAAGATTCCCCTGGCACAAAACAAGCTTCCCAGTCTGTTCTGCATGGACAGTTCTCCGTCTTTGAAAGAATAGCTGGTATAAATTATTTCAGCATAAATCCCATTTTAGCTGCGTTACTTAATATACTTCCAGCTGAACACTGCTATGCCCCCACATACAAAGGCCGATCGCAGTGTGAAGAGCCATTTCTAGCGTTGCACCAGCACAACTCATCACAGGCAAGTTATCTTCCATAAGCCGTAATAGGGAACACCCAATCCAAGCACAAGTCAAATGATAATTCAACACTTTTGTTTACATTTCTTCCTATGGCTATAATTTTTCACATTTGCCTCTATAATTTTAATGGAAATTCTTCTACCTCCAAGCACAATATTTTCAGACTTTCTAGTAGAACTTATCAAAAAATTAAGAGAGATCCCTCAAAAAGCCCCTTGAAAAACTTATTTCTGTTCTGATCAGCTTTAGCTAAGTTGAAATATTTATTGATTTATCAGTGAAACAAAGAGATAAAACCAGAACATCCTCAAGAATCAATGCAACACAAAACACAAAGAGCAGGGGGGACCCACCGTAGCAGAAGCAAGGGTATTCACAACCGACTTACCTTAAAAACACCAAAACCTTTCAAAAAACCCCACAAACCAAGTTTGAGATACAAGTTTAAAGCACTTCATGTTATCCAGGTGTGATATTCCTCATAAGAGACAGAAAGCCTCCTCCTTCCAGACAAGACATGTGCATACTTGGAGAACAAAAAAAAAAAAAAAAAAAATCACCTAAAATCACCTATCCCATTACTCACCCTGATGTTCATTTTTAGTCAGTCAGTTACTAATTCTCTCACTGACAGTGTTCCACTTTGAATGCTTTTTCCTGGTCATCTGCTGAGATCAGCACCTCTCAGCACTTCCAGGTCTTGGGGAGCAAAACTGGAGCTCCATGACTGCCCTTTAATTGCTCTTAAACCTTTGCTCCAATAATAACGGGTTTTGAGTTCAACAACCTCCCATAGCATTCAGTGATGTCACTAAAGCTCTGCTTCAAAATAGCCTCAAAACATCAGCATACTGCTGAAATATAAAAATAATGACAATTAAAGATAGAATCCATTTAAAATTGTTGCCTGAACAAGAGCAAAACTCTGAATTTCTAAAGGAACAAAACCTTTTCATTCCAGGATTTAAAAGGACTCTCTCATCTGCTCCATGAAGATTGTATCAGATTTGACATAGAGAACGCTGGAACAAATTACTGATGGGGTGAGGCACTGCAAATTGAATCAAAGAGTTCAAATAGACAGTGCTCACAGTACTACCAGTGGAAAAAAGCAGCAAAAATCTCTTTGCCTCAATCACAGCTCCTTTGTCCACCTGCATAAAACTCCTAGACAGAGTCTGGAAGCCTACTGCTCCAACTCCTGATGAGCATTCATGGTTCACAGTAGGTAACTGGCACAAGAAGATGTAACAAGGATAGAGCAAGGGGTCAGAGGGTTGAGCTCCTCTTAATGACAAGCTGTATGGAAGGGGAAGTCAAATACAAAATGTAGTGGTTCTGGGGCACAAATGGGATACAGAGAATGGTCTCAAATGAGATAGCAAAGCTATGACAATAGTCGTCTTGTATAATACCCTTAACGTTACACTCATACAAGTAATCATAATAATTTTAAGAAGTAGAAAATCACAATTTCCTTTACTGAAAAACACTGTTCTCTGATGAAACTTAAAAATGTATGAATCTCAGTAGCATTAATGTTTTTTGAAAAAACAGCACTATTTTATTAATATTACCTTTACTTCTTACAGATTTGTTTTAAATTAGTCAATAAAATACATAACATGAAGATAAAGTTATGCTAGTGCAGTTCAAATATAAATTATTTTTCCATTTAAATGCTTTAGGAGTGTCCAGAAAAAACACAAAACAAAGAAAAAATTTCAGGTCAAGTGAGGATAACTTTATCCTTCTTGCTAATAAACAAGCCTCTTGCACATATTGCCTCATCCTTCAGAATGCGTTTTATCTAGTTAACACAAACAGCTTTGATATGGGAATTAGGGACAAAAACCATTGCTTGCTAATCTCTTGATTGTTTTCAATTGAGATAAACTAAAAATTGTGATGGGTGTTTTCAAAACACTACCATTTACTTGTAGAAAGCATATTAACTTCCATCTCAAAATATTCCTAAAATTGTACTTAAGCAAGGAGCGTTTGATAAAGCTTTTTAGAGACCACATTTTAAAGAAAAGAAAAATATTTTTAGAGTATAGACACACACACAAATAATATCACAATAATGGTTCAAAAGCAAGACTACTTCAAAGAAGCCTGATGATTCTTCAGGAAAATAATAAGTTTATCAATCAGATTTTCTCTTCCTAATCAAGTCATTCGCTGTTCTGGACACTATTCCAGAGCAATTTAACTCAGCAGTAGAGGTACTTCAATCTGAACTAAATATTTTTGTGTGTTCAAATCACCTTGCCTGGACTCAGCCTGCTCCAGACTTGGAACACAGGAAAGAGCTTCCAAAAAAGAAACTTCATAAATGGAAGACATCACTTCAGGAATTTCAGATTTTAAGGAAATGACAACTGCCTCTGTATAGTCCTAGAGCCATGAGACTGGGATAAGCATGGTGCTAACCCATGTGCTTTCTGATTCCATCTGTAATGTTGGCCCCATTTGACCTCACGATTTCTGTCTGGAGATGGGGGGGCACGGGAGGTGGTCAGGAAATGGAATTTGCATCTTTGCAACAGACTGATCGTGACAACGAGACAGCGTGAAGGAGAGCACATTTCTCTCACCGAGATGAATTCTCTCATTAGCCTGCAACTGGAGGCTGAGGTGAGCTCGGTGGTCTTGCTGACCGCAGGCATACCAACTGCTCTGAGCACCGCTGGTAGCTGCTGTCCTCAGTCCTTCGCCAGCGTAAGACTAAGGGATCACCACAGCACATTCACGGGGAAAAGAAAGGAGAGAGTTGACTTTTTGTACCTCTGGAAAGCAAAGAAAGTGAATGACACGTGTCAATACCTGCTACGCCTGGTGAGGAACCGCTTTTATAACAGTTATAAGGCTTTTATAACGTGCGAGTGATTGCCCCTGCACTGCTGGACAACATCCATCATCCCACAGCCGGATCCCTGTGGATTCCTGCCCCCCCCCCCTTTTTTCTTTTTTTAAAGCCAGCACTGGCATTAGAACAAACTTAAGACACAAGAGCACTTTCTGGGACCTATGGGTAATGATTGACCTACTCCTACTATTTGTCCAACCACCACTTCACAAGGATCTCACCTGAAGAGGCCTACAACTCAGTTGTAGGGAGAGTCCTATCCACCCTTACAGATCAGGGAGGATTTTTGGGGTGGGGGTGAACCTCAGCAACTTTCCCTCACTGTCTGCCAACTTTTCCAAGGAACTAACTGTCCTGGCAGCACACCTCGCATCCAACAACGTCACACTAGGGTCTGAACAGGAAAACGTGGACACACACAAGCAATGCAACACCAGGGGGAAGACAGCAGCAGAAAACGCTCTAGGGAGCGGAGGAACGTAGTCAGATCAGTGAAGTCATAGAGAGTTCGTGAGTTTACCAGTCACAAGTGTTAGGGGAAAAGCAGAGCAGAAAGGATCTTGACCGAAAGAGAACCAACCCAGCTGTGAGATGAGGTCAAGCAGCACGAACAGACCACCTGATGGAGCAGAAGGAGAAAGAAAACAACGAGAAGAATAACAAGACCTTTACTTTGGCAGTCACAGTTGTGATTGCAAATGGTTAGGCCAGCACAGTGCTTTGAATCACAAGCATAATATCGTGTACCAAGTGTTCTCCAATCATAACATTTGGAGACAAAACAGGGTTCGTTTCAATGCTACCCTTCAATACCTGCAAGAAAATGCTATACTTTTACAAATCAAAAAATGCACCCTGACAGAATAAAAGATGGAATAAACCAAGACAGGCAGCATATAGATGAAGTAATTTTGTTGTAAAACATTGGCTGCTTGGTAAACTGTACAACTATATTTTTGAAATATAAATTCAAAGTCAGTATTGTAAGAAAATCAGAATTTCTAAGTTCACTATTTCTGACCCCTCAGAATCCTCTAGTCGTAGTCAAGATACAAATTATGAGCTCTTTCTTGCTGTGTTACAGAAAATCAATAAATGCAGTTTTGGGCCATTCATTGTACACTATAAGAAATCTAAGTAGAAAGTAAAGCTGAACAAAACAAAGAAACCCACCAACATTAGCATGCAACACCTCAGAGCTAAGCAAAGACCTTCCTTCTGCAACTGAAATTAAACAATCTCTCTCCTTTATCAGTGTATAAGGATGCTTCCTACTTATTCAATTCTTCTACATCCTAATATTGGCTGAAGGAGATCTAATTAGTATAAAATTCAAATTTATTTCTTTGTAATTATACAGTCCATAAAAATCCATTGCTTTCAGGCACACTCTTACACATTCACAAGTCAAGTGCCATCACTTTATCTTCCTTATAGTTCTTTTTCCTTAGTTACAGTTGCGGTATCGCTGGCCAAGCTACAAAACCTGAATTTTCACTAAATTCTACGACATTTCATTTCTTCTGAAAAAGAGCTCTGTAGCTCTATAGTTTTAGTCCAGTTGTAATAATTATTATGCAAATCCTTCAACTCTGCATGGTTACCCAGCCTTAGAACTCATTACAGATTCATTAGAAACATGGTTGCCCCATCTTCTCTTTCAGATACTTTGAAACTTAATAATTACCATTAACTAGGGGATAATGCTGCAATATTAACATTATATTCATCACAAAGATTTTGTGCTAGTGCACAGGATTCTTTCATGCTTAATTTGTTATTATCATACTTTAGATTATAGTCACTGTTGTGTTTTTTTAAAAAAAAACTGAAAAAATGCCTTATTTGAGAAAACAGCCTTCATCATCATGCAATTCCCACTCTGCTCACACATTTTACCAAAAATATTGAGACACATAAAAATGAATTACTCTTCACAGACACTGGAGTGTCAGACTACTTTTTACTTTTTTTTTGTTTTTTGTTTTAATAGTACATGATAAAATTCAGAAGCCAGTAAGGCAACTAAGGGTTAGGGCAAGAGGGCAGACAGCTGTGGTAGTTACTTCTCCCAGGGGCACAGATGCTGAGGTGAGGGAAGCAGTCAGGATGCAGGACTGACAGGATGAAATGCAATACTAGAACATCGTGCCTTGACTTATGGAACCAAGAATTACGCACCAGCCTAAACAAACAGGAAGTACCTCCGACATACTTAAGCACAGAAATAAACTGCAAAGACACCTCAAAAGTATAGAAAGTTATAATTCAGGTGCTTTGATGCTGTTTAAACCTGGAAAAGTTCCAAGTTTCATTATTTCTTAGTTATCACTGACTATTAACATTATTGCCTGCAACAATAGTTAAATCTCAAGGGTAAATAAAGAGTGGGCGATTCAAACAAACATTCATGGTAAAATTCGTAACTTGATACAGTCTTTAAAAACGGTGGGGATTTTAATTAGACAAAATTGACAGTGATGAACAACAAAGGCAAAAAAAAGATTCCTGCTGTGGACATGAATTGTGCTTAACTAATCAATGTAGTTGAATGCATAAAAAGTATTCACACTGGAGCTGCACACAGCAATTTCCCAGGAAAGGAACAGGGGAAATTCCCCCTTAACATAAGGGAAACACCAAGAGGTTAAAAAGAAAAAGTGTGTTGCTATTCTTTACTTCACTGTCACTGGGGCAGGCAAATACGATGATGGGCTTCACCTACCACGTAGTTTGAACCCCCACAACAGCTTCATCTGTTATGATCCCTTTTGTTGTTCCAGATAAAGGAAGAAGGTATCACAAAAGGTACTGAAAACCATTATCACAGAAAACTGGAGAGGAATAAAAGCAACCACGGCAAGTTCACCACAAAATGCTGACGGCAACTCAAGCTTGGGGATTATATAATGAACTTCTGCAAAACTTCACAGCAAGGCTGTTTTTTGGGCAATACAAATATGCTGAAGACTGGGGAAAAAAGGAAGAGGGAGGAAAGCAGGATGATTCATTCAGTGCTTTTTGTGTGAAATAAGTGGCCTGTAGTTGTTCACTGAAGGATAACTCAGAACACATCTGTGCCAAGCTGTGCAATGAGGGTGCGAAAGCAAAAAATCCCTACCACTACTGTCTAAGAGTGACAGAACTAAAGATGAAAATAAAGCAATCAAAAAGAAAAACTAGATATACATACATACAAATAAGATGTTCTTTTTTTCTTTTGTGGAAAAAAGGAGGGAGGGTCTGCAAAAAATTGCCTGGTGCATGATGAGTACGTTCATATCCATACATGCTGCAGCAATAAGCATCCCTAAAGTAGTTCTCTTAGTAACTTAGCAAAGCATGTTGTTGCATTAACAGTTCAATTCTAATCTCCTCCTCTGATTTCCCCAAACAGATTCAATACAGCAATGTCATGTGAAACATGTCAACTAGAAAAACGTCTGAAAAGGGTACACTAAAATTGCAGTGCAGAGGCTGATCTGACCATTAAACGTAAAGCATGAGAAGATAATTGATACATCCATTTTGAAGCAATAGCAAAGCAGTCACCAGCATATTAGAAGTCACTTGATTGCCTGACTGCTCTAACAGTAAAAGACCTATCTGATGTCAAAAAGACATTTCATTGAGATCTCCCTGACATTGTTTCTTTTTAGGCAGGAGTGACTGATCTCAAGATGCTTCTCTAAGCCACATATTGAGTAGTTAAAACTAGCGGCACAAGTCTTCAAGTTATAGTTGGGGAGGGAAAAAGTATGGAAAAAAAATTCAAGTATGAATCCCTCTTCCGTAAAATCTAATGTCAGACTGCAATGTTTAACAAGAAGCTTGATCTGTTTAGAACCAGTGTCCTACAAATCATGACAGCTACTCTTTTAAGAGATCATTTTGCAAGTCCTGATTTTTATTTTCTTATGGAATTATCCAACTGCAATCGGTCATTTACCTTCTGAAGTCGCTATCCTTTGCTTACAATGGTATTGACGTTTCCACCACACCACTCTCCAGTATCATGGACTAGATTCAGCAAGGGAATAAATGGTAGGGATCAGCAAAATTCACTAGAACCGTAAGATCCATTTTGCCACAAATGTCATTTAAGTTATCAAAAATAAAATAATTACACAAATTCTCCCTTCTGGAACACTACAAAATCATTTATGTGACAATTCTAATGGTACAGTAATACAGGAAGACAACAAAAAAATTAGATGCTGATATTTTAGACAACACTAACATCCTTTTCCAACTTGATAACTGATGCTTCAGAAGCTTTCCATCTCAAGTCCCGAAAGTCCCCATTTCTTAATTATAAGAACAATGTGCTTGCCCAAAGAAACAAACGGGAAAGCAGGGATAGAAAGGACTAGTACTGGAAGGGACCCTCAAATTCATTCCAACCAATAGAGTGTTTAAAGAAGTTATTCAAAAGGACAGGAATGAATGTAGCAGTTAAAGGAATGAAAACCAAGGTTAAAATTTTCCACAGGATGCCTTATTCTCATTTTAAGTGAGAATTAACCTCCCCTAACATCCAAAGAGATACTCAGAAGTGCCAAAATTGTTCAGCATATGACTTCAGCTTCCAAATCATACTGGACCTTTTGAAAGCCATGACCTCTTTGCTCAGTCACTAAGACATGCTTTTGTAAGACATCCCTAAATGGAACTAAACTCTCCTCAGGATAGGAGATGTGGTTGTGGTTAAGACAAACCTCCACCTCTCCCCCTTTCTCTACCTCCACCACTATAGCTATGGTTTTTTGCCAAGTAGTTTAACCAGTTTTACTGAGAATAAGGTAACTTTAATTCCCAAGAGAGGTAAAGACAAGCCTTGTGCAGTATATCCTGATAAAAAAGTCTTGTGTCTTATGTTAAAAGTGTCGTCTTTACAGGGGATGTTTTTCTTTGATATAATTTTAATTTATTCCATAATTTCTGCAGTAATTTGTAGATAGGACATTAGAGTAGTCACATAAGAAATACAGTGCTATCTTAGCAAAAATGATAGACAGGGCTCGCTCACAGTTGGCAAGAATGGAATTGATTCAAAAGTAATTTACCAGTCCTTTGTACTGTAAGTTTTGATGATGTTTCAGTAGAGATTAATGGGCAAAGGTTTTGATTTAAAAACAAAACTTGAAAAATAGTTTCAAGAAAAAGTCTAGGGGAAACTAACTTTTAGCAAATGTACTCTCTGTGTTATTGCTTTTTGTTTCTAGAATTTGTTTGATGTTTTAAAAGCATGTACGTGTTAAGCTGGAAGTAATTAAGGACTTCTCAAACCTGCAGCATTGAAACCTTGCAGAAAGCCTTCTATGCAACTTATTTGACACAATGTGCTGCAGAGTCAGTTCATAGCAAAATATATCAAGGACTCATTTCAAACATTTGCATCTCTACTAAAATGTAACCTACTCCACAAGTTGGACACAGAATGTATCACCCTGGAAATTTGTTGGTGGTCTAAACCATTCAATATGCCTCCAAATTCACCATCATTTGAGTTCCACCATCAGCTAAAGCCTCGCAGGTTTATTGTCCCTGTTTTGGCATGAGCACGATGCTCAACGTCTATCTCAGGTATCAGTCTAGTCAAAATGTTCCACTGCTCATTAGAGAGGAAAAAAAAGAGATCACCAGGAAATATCACTGTCTATCCACTTGGTGGGAGACAAAGTGGACTGGCAGCAAACGTAGGCTCCCTTACCTTCCCTGGCAGCCTGGATGTTCTCCAACAAAGTGAAATCTGTCAGTGTCTATCCCTCCAGGTGATAAGAGAAACAAAACACTGCCTGCACTTTAAAAGGACAACCAGCTTTGCTTGGGGTTTTGGGAAAAAGAAAGAAAAAAAAAAAAAATCACTTTGTCCTGTCTTCAGGAGAGGGCCGCATGCTACAAACTCAAATGGAAAGAAACACTTCCCCAAAGATCTGGGCTAAATATCTAAGCTCTGGAGAGACACAGGGCTGAGGACTCATCTCTCTCCTTAGCCTTTCTTACTGGCTAGCTCCAAGCAGTTACTGCACATCCCTGTCCAAGGCACTAATCCTCCCCAAGCACTGCATAGGATGCCCACAGGCATGACAGTGTGCTCCACCACGCACTGGAGGGTCTAGCACCTAGAAGCCAGCAATCTGCCCTGCAGCATCCCGTTCTTTCAGATCAAGTCCTCAATAACTTATTAAAGGCCAGTAGCAAAAGCTACATTAGGTTGCCTGGGAGAGATACTAAGAGAGCATTTGCCTGGCAAACACTAAGGGGAACGTCAGACTAAACGATGTAAGTCTCTCCCGGCCTCAGCCCTGTGTAAAAGGATCTTTATCTCAAAGGGGCTGAGAGACTAATTAATTTGTGCTTTAAAAAACCCTTCAGAAACTTGGAAGAATGATGCTACTCTGCTTGCAAATCACTCATTCTTCTTTCATTAATTTAATTCAGCCTCCTTTTCCCTTAGCATATATCAGTGTATCCCCCAGTAAGATACACTGAATAAAGCATGGAAGTAGAAGACACCTTGCATTTCAAGGCTGATGACTGTCTATATTGCTTCAACACATTGTTTTTCTATTCTGCATATGCTAGCCTAAGCTAGAAATAGCTAAGAAAAGCTAAGAAATAAATTAAAACTTTAGACTGTAATGAAGCAAGCAGTTTTGCCCATTGTTCCTCTCCATTTTCCTCAACATGCTAGAAGGTTGGGAACCATACATGCCTACTCATCTGTGGCAGATTATGATCACCAAGGTACAGCTGGGAGGCATAAGGCATAACTTCCTTTTGTATTATCAGGAGATCCAGGCTTGCACCGAATTAGGGGAAAACAAAGATGGGGAGTCTCCTACCATAGCTCCTGCTCAAAACCCAGATCTGCCTCCAACTAGGTATTTGAGGGAGAGTACAAACACTGAAGGACTATCCCAGATACTGGAATACCCACCCAGGCACTGGGAACAAACTATCCCAAAGCAGTGCTAACAAGGACCGTGGCTTACCAGTGTGGGCACCAGTCAGACACTCTCCACCAACGCTTATGTGCTGAAGTAAATGGTACAAGAACAATTTACCCTGCCAGTCACCCAAGACGGGCCTTGCACAGGAATGCAGGGACCAAAGTTAAAAATCCCACTGCCTCAAATACACAACTGGAGAGCAAGCAAAACTACCACTTTGTTCTCTGGGACAGTTTTAATCTTGGATGATAACTAGAACAAAGCTTGGCTTTAAATCAGTCTTAATCCACGCTTGTACTTTTTAGCTAATCTTCAAACATTCTCTTTGGATAGCAATCATTAAAACATGTTCATCTGCAACCAAATCATGCTGTATGTCAGAATATATACTGTATGTTCTGAGAGCACAAGACATAAACAGTATTTAAACAGTTGTAACCTCACAAAGTTGTACCTTTATATTAATTATCTTCATATCTGTTTTGTTAGAAAACAGCAACCTAAGTTTTCATAGTGATTTTAATGTATTTATACCACTCACTGCTTGAATGAAAAGTGAGTCATTTTTAAAAGGCATTAAAAAAAACCCACTGCAAAATTATATTAACTCACTAAATAAATTACCTTCAATGACTTGTGTACCTACGAAATCCAAAATTGTATTTAAAATTGATGAAAAGGAAACACTGCCTCAACTTAGGGAGTAGACACAACCAGTTCTGAGTCCCAGATTCTTCCAAGATTGCAGCCCTGTGTGCCCACCATAGCTTTTATTTCCAGACTGGAAGAGGGAAAACAAGTTTATTACTAGTTTAACCCAGTCAGTTCCTCAGTGTTCAATAAACCAGCCACTAAAGTGATTCAGTCAAACAAGCCGAAAGAGAAAATGATCTCACAGCTCCTTCAGGAGAGGCAAGAAAGATAAGGTGTTGCCAAAAGTTCACAATTTCAAACAAACTGGGATCCCAGGCGCTTGGAGCCCAAACTCCCTTTCAGATCAGCGGCTGCACTTCCCTGTTAAAATTTTAACTTCTGTGCACGAGAAGCTAAATATGAAAAATGTATTTAACACATCATAGCACGCTTAGTTCTTTACTGCTTCGTAATAATACCAAACCCAATTTCAGACCATTTGTTTTCACCTTCTGTTCTAAATCCACCCCGATTTATTTGTTGGGGGTCGGTACCTGGCGGCTGGGCTCAGCAGCCCGACACGGTGCTGCGCCGGGACAGGCCGCGCTTCCCCGGCCGCTTCGCCCTCCCCATCGCCCTGCAGCTTCTGTACGCAGGGGATGCCAAGCACAGCTGCAACTCCTTCGATGCGCCTCAAAATAATGAGGGTTTGCTGCAGGAGCACTCTTTCTTTATCCCTCCCAAGGCCTCATACCCTGATTGCAACCCCCCTACCCTTTCCACCGCGAGGATTTATTTATTTTTAATCACAAGCACATAAGGCACACCTACAGAGCACCAGTTCTTCTGGCTGCCACTTCCCCAGGGACGTCTCCACTGCCAATATATTCAATTTGGTGTTAATAAACCATAATGAGTCAGCAGAAATCACTCCTATCCCAGCCACCCCCCCCGAGGGTGCCAGCAGATGTTCGGAGGAGAGATCAGCAGCAGGGCACTGCCAATCACCTCGGTGTTATTTTAACCCCACTCGCCTATTCAGCTTTCAACAGTCTCCGTTATAAAGAGGGGATAAAAGAAACAAATCTTTCCTGTGAATATAGTTCATTCCTGCGGAGGTAAAAATCTAGACAATCCCATTCACACTTGCATGGAAAAACATACATAATGTCGCTTTATCACCTGAAATGATACAAAGCCATTGTCATCTGAATCAGTTGGTCTCCTGTTTGCTACACAATAACACACAATAAAGCTCAAGCGGTTTTGTCCGCATTTTCAGATGCGTCAACTCCCAGAGCAGAGAGCTGAAAGTCTCCCTCCGCAGAGCTCTGGCACAGGCACGTATGAAACGCTGCATTCAGCTCTGATACCTCTTTACCAGAAAGATAACACATTAGAGAGAGTTATTAGAGAAGCAACAAAAATGAGAAGTGGAGATTGAAGGTATTGATTACATCAAGACATTAAAAGTTAACTGCATAAAGGTTGGTTAAGGAACAACTTTCTGGGGGACGCAGTAACAGCCTGTAAATATTTGAAGGACACATATGCCAATAAGGAAAATAAATTATTTAGGATGGCAAAAACTAGATACAATTATGAATAACAAGATGAAATTAAGGCAAGTCTGACTCTCAAGAAAAAAAGAAGGGTAATAGAAGGCAGGCTTTGAGAATTCTATCGCCTGGATGACTTAATAGGTCTTTTGTATCTCTACCTCCTGTAACTCCATGATAATAACGATGGACCGAAAGAAAGGACTCAAAGTATGAAATCCAATTAATTCTTTGCCAGTAGGCAAACCATCTTTATCAGATATTTTGGCTTAGCAATAAGCTTAAGCTTGGCATGATAGATCCTACCTGTCAGTTATTCAGATGTAGCTTTTTGTAAAGTCTTCGGGGAAGCCAAGAGTATTTTTATACTTTCATTAAAACACAGACTACATCCATCAAAGGAGGAAGTTATATTAAAAAGATCTGTGGCATTTTCAGACTAATCTGTGCATCTGACCAGTGCCATATTTAGTATTATCTAATCTGTTTTGTGCATCTAACAGACTGCAAACCCTTTGGGGCAGAAATCCCATCCTACTCTTTCTTTATATTACACAGTGCCGAGTGTGTTGACAGCGCTCAACAAATAATAGCCAGTTCTAAGGGAGGGAAGAAGTCTGTGCTAGCACACGCTGTGCAGTTTTATTTTCAAGGAACGAATCCATACATTAGTAATGGGGCTGGGAATCTTCATGTACATTCCAGTAGAGTAACAACTCCTACTTCTCTCAGGAAGAAAAAGAACTTTACAAACACAGAAAATGCATCAGACTGCTCAAAAAAAAAAATCTATCATTTGTATAGGTAGGGAAATTGGCAAGAAGCAGTGACAAAGGATACAAATTATTTGGAAAAGGAAGAAAAAATGACTAAAATGTAGCACTCGTAAGTGAGGAAGGATCCTCTTTAAAGATACATACAGGCAATTTGTATGCATCGTGATACCATCTATAAGAGCACAGTCAGGCATCACTTCTCAAATAACAACCATTCATCACTAGCGATACTTTTAAAATAACCCATATCAGTGTCCTTCTCTATTTCCCAAGCAAATATTTCATCCAGAGCTCACACTATTTATTGACACTACTTTGGCTCATGCAAAGCTCTTGTAGAAGCAGGTCCCATCTAAGGAGCCAATGAGTCTCCCCTCCATTTTAATATCTGCCAAAGTTAATTTTTGAAAGAGCATATAGGGACAGACATAGTTATATGTTGATACATTGCCCTTTAAGGTTTTCTGAATTAATACATAACAAGCCACAGATATTTATAAGATCAGTGGGAGCAAGTTATTGCTGGAAGCCTGCGTGGCACACCTGGATACTCCTCTGACAGACTTTTAATATTTAGTATTTCATCTGCATATTAATATATTACAAACTCATGATTATGAGCTCCAGCTTGGAATCACATACTACCAACAACTCTACTCCCTATCATCTTGAACATTTGTTTTGGGCAGAGATGCTGCCTGTCCTGCTCTTAGATGAACTTTCTTCTGAGAGGCAATGCCAGTGCCAAATGAAATACTGATGGCCAAGGAAGGGACAAGTTTTACAGAGATGCTTTGTTTGTTAAATGATCCTAGTTAAGCATATGAAGCATCTGTTGTGTACTGCTCCCTCTACGCAAAATGCATATTCAGGAAAGTCATTTACATTAAAGTAGTACAGTGAGGGAGATAAACACTCCTACCTCATTTTCCACAGCTCTCAAACTCCATGTGCGTTTACAGAGTTGCTACCTTCAGAAACATTTGCACTGTAGCTTCTCTTTCCAAGGGTGACATTAAACTAGAAGAATTTACAATACCTATTCAGAAAATATTTCTCTGCTCAATTTTGTAATCCTTAATACTCAATTAAATGAATCCCAGGTTTTGATGGAAAACTTGGGACTTTTTCTGTTCACAGAAATTTTTATTTATTGGGAGAACTACACTTTAAAAAAAGAAAAATATTGCAAGACTTTACTGACATGGAAAAATGCATTTTTTTACTCACTTTTCATTAAACAATTAATGAACCAAGATTTAAAAAAGAAAACTGTATGAAAAGATATTGGAAGCAATATAATGAAAATAAGATTTACATCTTATTTTTATAACCACTTATGTCGTTATCAGCCTAAATTCTAGTCCAGGTCAATGGGACTTCAGCACTTGGGATAATTTACTCCACTAGACAAGCCAAGCAAAGGCAGACTCTTGAGATACACGATAGTATCCCAAGTGAGCGCTTGCTGCCAACTTCACCACCTCCGATGTCAAGTAGTTTTTACAGGCAGACAGATTTTTTGGAACTCCTAAAAGTCAGGGGCAAAGACAATCACAACAACAGACGGATTTTGTAATACCGGTGAGAAGCTAGCTCTAAATAAAGGAGAATAGGAACACAGGAAAAATCACTTGAGATGGCAAAAATTCTAAGTATTTTTAATAGTATTTGTCCAATATTAGCTAGAAATCCCATCTGCAGTGGTTATGTGGCTGCCAGAAAAAACAGCAATGCAGCTGAAGATGAACAGCTTCTAACCTTACATTCAGTTTTGTCAAACCTGACTGAACCTTTCCTGTTGCCCTGCGTTGACGTTTGTAGTAACAACCACTCAAAGCTATACAGTAGCTAATTTTCTAAATAATCTAGACTAAAGGAGAATTTAAAGCCACACTTCCAATATTATTTTAAATATTTACCTACATCACTGTTACCTTTTGGGAGGCTTTTTTTTATTTCCTAACTTTTTAAAATACTTTAAGATGCCTTAAATACATGCCAATTGCACTGAAACAAAAAAATCTTAGCACATTGCCACCGGCGTGATGAGTAAGAACACAACTGCAACAAACCTCATCAAACAAAGCTGAGGTTGGGATTGCAGTGGAAAGCCTATTCTTGGAAGATTCCTAAAGCAAGTTTTTGCTTCTTTCTTTAGAAAACAGTTAAAAGACCCAAAGAGGAATATCAGTGTCTGAATGAGTTGATCATCAGGGGAAAGAAGGGACAAAAAAATGCAGGTGAGGAAAAATAGAAGTGGCAGCAATTGTGCAAGGTGTTAGATACTACAGATGACATACAACTGAAAACATTCTCCCTATGAAGGCCAGTATTATTCTGTTGCTTTCAATTCATGACCTTTTACAATAAAACAAGAAAATTAAACATCACTCAGGGCTCTCTGGCTTGGAGCTCAAAGGAAAGTGCTGCTCCCACGATGCTGTAACTGTCTGAAAACCAATGTCCAAACAGCTGCATTTAACATGAGCTCGATTTTATCATGAAGGAATCTAAACCAAAACCTACTTGTGGTAGAAGGATGCAGTAACCAGCAAACAGGGGAAAAAGAGATGCTATCTGTTCCGCTGCTAGTGTATACATGTTCTTGCAAAAACTAGAATACAATTCAAAGAGAGGAAGAACAATGAGCCACACGCAGTGCCTACAAAACCCCCACTAACTACTGTTTTGACAGCCCCAGAGGCCCTGTGCACACAATTTAGTCCTTCCAAGTTCTGAGCTATCACGCCACTTTCACAATTAATGTGACAAAAAGCCCAAAATTGCTTAATGTTTCAACGAAGTCCTCTGGGCAAAACCAATGAATCCTAAAATAAGCATTTTCCACAAGATTTTGCAGCCCTTCAAACTTATCATGAAGATCAAACCATAATTTTTTAGCTTGAATATCACTTTACAATTTAATGCCATGCATGCACATATTACATTAAGTGCTAAGATAGTTTATAAGACACATTAGTTATTGGGCATAAGCACAAGGCACTCCATAAACCCCTCCCCAAAAGCATTTTTGTCATAAAATCTTTCAAGAGAAGTTTAATTATATCCTGAATTCAAGACATCTCTATAAATAGTTTCACAGCTTTAATCTCATCTGTATCTGACAGCAAAAGTGGTAACAATTCAAAATTAAGATACAGAAAGACAAATCCTGGTTTCTATGGTCCTTGTAGAAATCTTGCTGTTTGTCACAGGTCCATAAGGACACTTACAGAAACCCCTGCTGAAGTGCCCCACTTGGGCAAGTTAGAAACAACCAAATCAGTAAAATTAGGTCCTGGGGAAAAAAAAACCCCACACACACCCAAAAAAAACCCAAAACACCAGTTTGGCATGGTACTGCTGCATCAACAACTGCATGTATACAGGATGGGATGTGGATGTACGCTTTCCAGTGGCCACACATAACAACATAAATTCGGCTTCGTACTCCTACCCTTTGTCCAGTCCTAGCATGAACTGCAGACACTAGGGCACAGCAGCGTAGGCATTTTGGACACACTAGATTAACTGTATTCATGCACACACATCAAATGAGTACACTTGTACCAGCCTTTTAAGGACAATTGCCTAAATTAATTTCTTTCCACTTAGATAACCTTTCTAGATGGAAGGCAGAGACATGTCCCAGCATACATAGACCAAACAAATTATTCTGAGCAAAACAGAGCTGTACTCAAAACTCAACATAAAAAAGGTCCTTTACAGAAGAGACTTGAATAACTCACGACATGTCACAAACCCGTGGGAAGAGAAATTCCTGATTGCAAGGCTTTGGGTTCAGAAAACACAGGGGCTGTAGATCCTGCCCACCATTCTGAAATTCCCTTACACAATATTTCCGGGATAGTTGGGTGATGATGATTTAACTTTCAAGAGCTATTCTCATTCTTTCCTTAGTTGTCATTTAAATTGTGCATAAAAGGGGTTCAGAAACCTGCGTTCATTAAAACTGTCCACATTTCATCTTACACCAGGTGTTCTTCTCCAAAGAAAAACACGAGAGAATTCCAGAGAGCAACACAACCCAACTGCAAGTCCAGGTGCAGGTTTTCCTATCTTCTACACAATAGAAATATTAAAGTTAACTCATAACAAAATAAAACAAAACGGCAAAAAAAAATCTCAGTAAGGTCAACTATGAAATTCATATCTTCCTCTTATTGCTAAACACTAGCACTGAAAGGAAAATGGCTGCATACCTCAACATAACAAATCATATTCTGAAATAATTCACCTGCAACATTTGTATTGATTCTCACAGATAATAATATCTCCCCCTAAAATATATTTCACGTTGTCTTCGCTCCATTGATCAGAAGTGTTTTATAAATGTTTCAATCAGTCTTACGAGGCTTTTAGCTACACATGTGCATCCTGCTATTTTTGTTACAGGCTGTTTCCTTCTATATATCCACTACCTTGCTAAGAACACGTTACACTAGATTTACCAGCAACTATTTGCTGTTAGTGTCTTCTACAAGAGAGTAACTGTATGGAAAAGAAGGCTTCTCCCAACATGTATTCTATGTGTTTGTCAAATTACTGATATTTTTAGGTTCCCTAGGGATACAGATCCAGATATTTTTTCATCCTAGCACACTGTTACTGAGATCTAGTTTAGACTGATAGATAATACATTCACTCTTACCGAGCATGCTATGTTTCATGTGCATATCAAGCTCCAGGTGAGCAATAACAGTCATGAAAAATGGAATTGCATTTATAACACAGATCCTAAAATCAAAAGTTTATACTAAGATAAGTAGTCAAGATACAGACGCTTGGGGGATATTACAATCATTAACAATGTATGTCATTTTAGCAGATTACAAAGATCTTAAATCTGACACTCTAAAGTCAGTTTATATACACACCACAACATAAGCATTAGTACTCAGAGTTACAGCATCCCCCTGATTCCATTTCGCTATTCCAATAAACCTAAATCCTGACTTTCCAGGAACAAGCCCAAGAGAGAATTCAAGTACTATGCTTACAATGCAGCGCTAGTTCTCACGTGCAATTCCCATCAAGGTATAAAATACCATGATAGGTTGAGCTGTAGCTGTAGGAAAGTAGACAGTGACCAACAACTCGTGTTAGTCAGACTACCAGCAAATCAGAAATCTGTCATGAGCAGATCCATCCTGAAGGTGGAAATCAAGACACAGAAGGGCCTGCCTTTCATCAGCAATTACATGAAGCATTCGGCTGTCCTTCTGAAACTAACCACAGTTGTTATGAACCAAATAAACTCTCTTAAGCAAGCTCAAGTCCCACAAGCAAAGGAAAATGGTGTTTCCACCCGTCAGTAAAAATTATCATGGACAGAAGGCTAATTTTATGCACACAGTGGTTACACAGAAACAAGTCTATAGCAGTGTCAATGCACCTACTTGTTTCCTCCCTGTACTGACATTTGAGGAGATTTGTCCTCTATGAAAAAGCACTTTATACAGCTCAATCACTCATTACTATACAGACAGTTTAAAATTTGACTTCATTACATGTCACAGCATCACTAGCACTGACCAAGAATAATAATTCAGTTTCAAAGCAGCATTGTGATATTTTGAAGTTAGGTCAGACAATGCCCAGACTTGTCTGGTCACTGCCTCAAGAAACATTAATTCTCTCAAAGTGTCTGTTTACAAGTGAGAAGGTGAATCCACCCACTTCAGGAAATCTGGTGCAGAGACAAGGAGGGCTAGAGGCTCAGCATGACCTCTCTACTCCTCCACCACCTCATTCTGTGAAGAAATCAGTATCCAAGATTGCTCTGAATCAAGTCACACATGAAGCTGCACATAGAATCTTTGGGTTGGAAGGGACCTTTAAAGGTGATCTAGTCCAACCCCCCTGCAGTGAGCAGGGACAGCTTCAACTAGATCACATTGCTCAGAGCCTCATTCAACATGACCTGGAATGTTTCCAGGGATGGGGCATCTACCACCTCCCTGGGCAACATGTGCCAGGGTTTCATCACCCTCACCATGAGAAATGTCTTCCTTAGATCTAGTCTAAATCTGACCCCTTTTAGTTTAAAGCCATCACCCCTTTTCCTATCACAACAGGCCCTGTTAAAAAGTCTGTCCCCACCTTTCTTATCAGCCCCCTTTAAGTACTGGAAGGCTGCAATAAGGTCTCCCCAGAGCCTTCTCTTCTCCAGGCTGAACAACCCCAACTCTCTCAGCCTGTCCTCATAGGAGAGCTGTTCCATCTTTCTGGTCATTTTTGTGGCCTCCTCTGGACTCGCTCCAACAGGTCCATGTCTTTCCTGTGCTGAGGGCTCCAGAGCTGGACACAGGACTCCAGCTGGGGTCTCACCAGAGCAGAGTAGAAGGGCAGAATCACCTGCTGGCCACACTGCTTTGGGTGCAGTCCAGGATGTGGTTGGCCTTCTGGGCTGCGAGCACACAGCATCAGCTCATGTCCAGCTTTTCATCCACCAGCACCCCTAAGTCCTCCTCGGCAGGGCTGCTCTCGATCCCTTCAACCCCCAGCCTGTATAGATAGTGGGGGTTGCATCAACCCAGGTGCAAGACCCTGCCCTTGGCCTTGTTGAACCTCATGAAGTTCACACAGGCCCACTTCTCAAGCTTGTCCATGTCCCTCTGGATGGCATCCCCATTTCCGAGACCACCATATTTACTATCTGTTTTGCATCCTTTGCTTGAGGAAGTTTTAGTCAGAAGCCTAAGCAAAATATTGTCATGCTCCGCTCCAATAAACTAAAAAATTTTGCAAAGTTTTTACAAAAAAGTCTTCTCACCAGTTCTAGCTATTACACTGCCTGTACCATGTGCTTTTCCATTCAGAGTCTAAAGGAAAAAACGCCTCACACTGCTCAGTACTCTGTTTTTGAATAGGTATATAAGAAATGTAGAATATCATTATTCCATTATGCAGCAGAAGTAGCACAAAATACATGTATGGTATGCTCCCTCTGTGCTCCTATGATAATTTTAAGAGCTTATTATCAGTGTGATTAACAAGGTTCAGCTCAGTTGTATCACTTTAGGTGCAAACACAAAGTCTGTGAGCATACCTGTTTGACTCTTTCCTACTCAATTATGTAAGTTTGTCTTTTCCTCTTTTGGAATTAACTCTTCACCTGTAAGTGCAACTTGAACAAAATTTTGAGTTTGTGAAGCTTCCTCCTCCACGTGAAACAGCTCCAGCTCTTCCGTACTGCACTACTGCTTTAAAAAAATACCATCAGGAAAGATGTGAACATAATATCCTAATTTAAATGGTTATTTTTCCCCTTGTTAAATCCTCAAGTGTTTTGAATACAGCACCAGGGTATAACAGAATGTGAATAAGTAATGAAAGATAAAGAAGTGGATTTAAATAAAATATCCCCTATTACCATTCGTAATTCTTAACGATAGGTAAGACGACAGCCATCTGGAATATTACAGCAAGGTGTGCTTTCAAGAAGAACCCAGACAGAACAAAATGCAATTCAAAACCCAGAATAACAATCTTAAATCGGGTTCTAAGAGGACGCCTGGCTACCAAGAAATACTGCAACCGTGCCAGTTGATCTTACTCTTCCGGCCCGCGTGTCGCTGGACGCAAGGCTGGTGACCCAAAGCCGAGGGCCGGATCCTGCGGGACGCTGTGGAGGGGCTCCCCGCTCGCAGCCCACTCGCAGCCACCCGTCTCCCGCGGCAATACCGCCCTCTCGTGCTGCCGGGAGGGCAGAGGAGGCTCTCCATCCCTGAAAGGCTATCATTACTTTAATTGCAGATTAATTGCAGCCTTTCACCAAGGTCAAAAGGAACATTCGAAGGCAGCATAAAGGGTATTATGTGTGTTTTCCACAATGTTAAAAAGCTGCCTTTTTTTTTTAATGTAAAATTTGACATTTGCTGCCTTAATGAGTACAGAGCTTGCCTCTCACAGTGTAAAACCCTGCAGTAAGGAATCTCTCTCATGCCCAAAAATAGCGACCCTTTAACCCACATACCAAACAAAACTCAAATATGAGGCTTTTCTCTAAATTGAATCACTCTTGAAAATACTTTCTATTGAAATTAATTCTTTCCCAAACAGGACTGGCCAATAACATTACGCTACCTGTAATTATATTTATGTGATATCTGTAAGAACATCGAACTTTTGGATTGATCCAATTCAGAAGTAATGGAAACAGCAGTGCAGAGTGCCTGTTGAGTGCAAGCAATAAATCATATAAATTGCATAATTACAACTTCCCATGGCTCCACAGACAGTTTGCCCTCAGAAAAGCAACAAATGATGAAGTGGGATGAGTTTTATAACCCCTAAAAGGAGAAAGCTTTCGTATAGCAGTCAGGACACAGAGGTGACAGGACCGTCCCTCCTCCACAGCATGTTCAGCTACTAGGGACCCACCACTCTCCTCCAGCCTTGCCCCTGTCCTGCGGGTCAGGGGAGCTGGAGAGGTGGATTCAAATCCTAGACACAGGAGAAACTGAATCCAGATCCGGCACACTGAGATAGCACCCTAACTATTAGGCTACTGATCTTCTACCTCTTCTTTAAGGAGGGGAAAAAAAAAAAATTGAATTCACCTAATTCTGGAGGTTCGCAAGGGGAGAAGACTTAAGCTTTGCTTTTGGCTGAAGAAAACATTTCATGCATTACTAAATCAAGAGCTTCTTCCAATCTACGATACCTTCTCTTCAAACATATCCTCGGGTTTTGTGCCTCCTCCCTTGTCCTGGCTTGAATTCTTCCATGGAAGCTTTTTTTTCCTCCTCCCTCAATTTTCCAGTTCATTAGACAAAATGAAAAACAAATTATTTGCAGTATCCAAATCACAGCTGCCCCCTCAGGACAACAGAGGAACAGCCCCTTCCCTTTTTCTTCATTACAGCTGATTTACTACCAGTCACAACTGAGCCCAGGCAGTACCATACCCTGCCAGGCAGGGAAGTGCCTCCTCCGTGCTCTCTGACAACACAGGCACAAAGCAAGCATCTAAAAAGGAACTGGCATAAGGCTTCTCATAAGACTTGGTTAAGCTGGCATAGCTGATGATACAAGACTCCAGTGAATGCTACAACAGGTTTAACTTAATGTGACTTTCTCTCCACTAGCAAATTGCTCCCATTTTCCAAACAATTTACAGCCCACATACCTACTCCGCTGTTAGAACTGTTTATGGTAAATCAGATTTGCCTGTGATTGTTGAAACAATAACTCCCAGTGAAAGGGGCAGCAAGAACATATTTCAGTCTAATAAATGATGGCAGATTAAGCTCTCTTTTAAAGAATGCCTTATTAAAACCTACAGAGAGACTGTCGGTTCACAAAGGCAGGGGGAGTGCTCAAGATGGGAAGAGTTAAAGAGCTTGCTGTCACTCACACATAGTGTGCCAAAATAACAAAAATAATGTGTGAAGAAAGCAATCACCTACAGTAGGAATGGGGAACAACAGCTAAATGAGTTTTGCTAGTGCTAGCAACCTTTGACAATTAGACAGTCACGTAACTTTTCCTACCAACCTCCTATTGCAAAGTTACTCTTGGACAGCAACTCTTCTATTACTATGCTTTTTCCCTATTTTATAACATTAAAAGCTGACAATACTCAGACTCAAGCTATTCCTTGAAGAATACTCTACGTACTGAAGCAGAATTCTTCAATCATTTTAGGTAGGTTGTTTCCAGGAATTAATCTTTTTGCCTTTTTAAACTTTACAGCTAATGTAATTTCCAGAAGTACCTTGGGTATACAAGTTTACCATCGGTTCTATTGTTCAGGGGCAAAACACCACAGAGGAAATAAAGGCAGAAAGAAGTAATAACTCCAAAGCCAAGTCATCTTGGGCTTAACATAGGAGAAATACTCCTCTGTGGGATCACCACAGTGCCTTGAGAGCTTAGTACTTCTTCACAGCTCAACATGGTCCTTTTTCTAATGGGGAACTGAAAGAACAGGTGGGAACCTGCAAAAACACTGCTGAAGGAACCACACATTTGTCATGTGTGATGGCACAACTAAACCAGGATTACCCAGCCTCAAACCCTTTAAGTACCACATCAAACAGGGATAATGGGCAGGGTAAGAAAAACGGCAGGTTTGTGATAAGGAAAGCGTACAACGGTGTATGTCCGCCTGAGAGCTGCGCAGTGTTGCCTCCAGCCTCGTTATCATGAACGAGAGCAGACCACCTTAGAGCAAGGGAGAGCAGTATTTTGAGTGAAGGCACTTCATCACGGCATCCACCTATTCCTGAGACAAGAAAAGGACAATATAAAGCAATACTCAACTAAACAGAGATGGGTCTCCTCCTGCTTTGACAATTTCAGGTATGTTGCTGCTGGGAGCAGGGAGTGAAATACTGTCAAGTCTCTGCTGGTGTACACTGCACAAGCAGTAATATACAAGCTAAAGAAATCTCTTGGGATAGTGAGAAGAAAGTATGTATGCAGGAGAAAGAAGCAGAAATAGCTTCCCATCTGGCTTATTCTCTTTCACTAAACTTGTAGGCTGGAAAAATACTTGTCAGCAAGTATTAGCAATTTTTAGAGCAACCATCTAACTACCAAGTCCACAAATCATGAAAGCAGAATGAAGAATCTTTCTGTAACTCATGTTTGCTACATGTGGATTGAAACAAGGAACCAGCCTGCCATGCTTTTCACAAAGAAGTAATGTTAAGCATCAAGCGTGGAAAGCTCGGTTAAACTGGGGAAAAATAAAGATAACAAAATTAATTAACAGAACAGAAAATTAAGTTAACAGCAAAGTCTGTCCATGCAGCTTACTTCAGGAACCATTTGCATCAGAAAAATTATTAGAAATGAGAATACCATAATAAATTAAATTATTTTGCACATATGCAGATACAAATAAAAAGACTACAGAAAATGCAAAAAGTTTGACCAGAAATGAGGACAGATAAAAGATAAAGGAAGAATACATGTCGACTGGCCTTAGAAAGATGAAGGCTTACAATGAAAGCAAATATATAATGGAGGTAGGAAGAACAATTAAGGAAAAAAAAAAGGAACAGTAAACAACGCCCAGATTTTAGAGGTTAAAATTTTTTTCTGCTGCAAAGATGCATGGCATTTATCAGAGATGGAGAAGTATTAAAGTAGATGCTTCACAGGAAGCTTAATGCTTGAAAGAGGGTACAAAATAAACATAGGAATGCCAAAGATGATAGACTCTGGGGGTTCAGAAGTTTTAAAACAGCTTCCCAAACCCAAGAGAATTTTAAAAGATACAGACTTTCTTAATACTTTATATTCCTTTGAAGGGTATAAAAGGATGGCTGGTACCCTGCTTAGGGGGATACTGCAGAACTAACCAAGAAATGTATACCCTGATGGTTCTCAGCTGCAGTTCAGTATTTTAGAGCTGCAACAAAGTATTTTAACACAGGAAAAGATCCTGGTGCCCTGGTACTTTATCCTGCAAAGCTGTGAATACATCTTCCATTTAGACCATCAAATACTGGTTTTCAAGGTCAGGCAGACAGCTTGCTCTACGCTTTTAGAGTGTTCTGTGTTTTCCTGCAGCCTCCATTTCCCTAACCAATCCACTCATACGCTACATAAGTAACCTCAGCAGTGGTCACCACGAGAGGCAACGTGCAAGCGGCATAAGAATGAGGTAACACCTACATACTGTGCCTTTGAGGAATTAAACAAGTCAGAGAAGACTTGGACATGGCAGCTTCTTTTAAGAATAAATCAATCAGGTAGAGAGAATGGTCTTGGTGAATTGTGCACTTCCCTGGAAAAGATGTGAAATTGTGCTGCATGAGAGTAGGAGCTCAGGTGAACAGAACAAAACAGGAATTATTGAATTGTAAGAAAACAATTTCATATAGCGTAAGCTGGACAAGAAAATAAACCATGCAGAGACTGAAAAAAGTATCAGGAGCTAGTAAATTAAAAGTGAAAGAAAAAGGGGAAAGGAAGAGAACCAGCAGTTACTGCAGAACCCAGGGAATTGTAAAACTAATAGAAAACGTTAATAACATTCTGCATTAGGCTTCATTCACCTAAAAAAACCCCAAAAAAACCCGAAATAGGAATAGCTTCTCTAGTTATCATTACATTGATAAAACATTCCAGAGCGCAAGTCTAAGATTACTGCATTCACTGATCCTGGCCATCTGCAAAACACAGGCAGTAAGATCTCTCTGAATTCATTCCAGCTGGAACTAGGTATAAAAAAAACCCAAACAATTTACAACAATCTTTGCTGAACTCTAGCAAAAGATAATTGTCCTGTCAGTTAAAAGGTGAATGACTCATTTTTTTAATCTAAAGTTGTCAAGCTTCAATTGCTAGCCATTAGAAGTGACCACTTCTGCTTTTGCCTATCACCATGAAGATCTTTCCACTATCAAGTTCTCGTCTCTGAACAGGCAGTTGCAGACTGCCATCAAATGTTCTCAGACTTCTGTTCATTAAGCTGAGCAGATGCACTAAGCACCTTGAAACAAGGATCTACAACAATTGTAAGGTTTCAACATGTGTCACTAATCAACTCTTAAGTTTTGCAAATTTCTTAATATACGGAAGGTTATTGATTACATGATTAGTTTGACTTTAATATAGAATTCTTTAGCCTAATAACTGTGTGATTATGTTTAACAGCCAACTCTCACAGTCCTTAGGCTGTATTTCCTCAATGCTAAGTGTAAACGGTTAATCACAACTCCAGCAGGCCTCATGAAAATTAAAACAAAGAGTTAAGAGCAAGGACTGAGAGAGAATGCTCTAACAAGGATAATAAGAAGGAGCCGCTTGGCTGGACAACAGAAGGGGTAAACATCCAAGGAGAAGAAATTATCCTCAAGAGACCCGTGACCGTAAGAGGGAAAAAGGAGTAGGGGGCTGATCCCCCAAACGACCACCCGAGACCCCCGCGCATGCGTAGTGTAGTTTCGTAACGCCAGCGTTATGGAAATGTAATAGATAAGCAAGGAGGCGGTGATTTCTTGGAAAACGTGTGAATATTCATGTCTTTAAGGTATATAAAGGACGAACTTTTGTTTCGGTGCATGCATGTTAGGAGGAGATATCCCCCATGCGTCCAGTGCTGCAATAAAGATGTCTGCTTAATAACACTTTGATGTTATTGAGTTTAAATTTCTTAAGTTTTAATTTCTTTGAATCACATGACTAGACCTGTCTCCCAAACCTTTAATCTCCCATAACTGCTCTACAAATTCTTTTCAATTTTGAAAGTACTGACTTCATTCCATCATTGAGCATCATTTATAACAATCCAAAAGATAAGAGACAGAAATATTAAAAAAACCTTTTGTCAACATTAGGGAAACTGCTACTTACAATGCAAAAAAAAAAAGTGGTTTTGATAAAAAATGAGAAATACTAGTTCAAATGACAATCTAGAATTTCTTTTTTTACTTCCAACTGCTGTCCAAATGCTGTGATCAGTGCAAATACACTCACATTTCACTCAAGACAAACTCCAGGCAATGGAGAATGCTCTTACCTACCAGAACAAAAGTACAGTACTGTCTCAGGCTGCCTGCAATGGCAGAACAAAGAGGGCTCATACCTGCAACTGGTTTTAACCAGCCTCGTTGGCAAAAACTATTCAGATACATGGGCTTTATTTTTCAATTTCTTCCTGTCTATAACCCATACTGCAGACAGGTTGTAGGCAAAATGTTTTTGAGTACCAGTCAAGTTGCTCATGAAGCATCTTCAGTCTATGACACTGACACACCATCTGTCCTTTTTTGGGCTGGCGAAAGACTAAGCCAAGTACTTGCAGAAATGGTCAGAAGCTCTGTTCAGCACCAGAAAGTTGCAGAAATTGTTGCGTCCCTCTCTAGAGTTTTGTTATTTTTAAGTTTTCCCAAGACTGTCATTACTTAGCATGTAAAGAGAAAGCACACAGAGAAAAGAAGAGCTAAGCTAACAAATATTCACATCTATGCCTTTGTAATGCCATCTAAGGGGCTAAAAAGGACAATACCGTTTGGGATATTTCAGTCAGTGTCTAAGGCTTATTTAAAGAGCATCTCTCCTACTGGAATAATATCCTTCCACCTAAGAATGTGGCTCACAACTTCATGAGCTAATGAACGACAGTACAATACGCTGGTACTTACACAGCTTTTTTCACAGGTACCAAATAGAAGGCATAAACTTCACACCAGAGTTTTAACATTTTTCTGCTGGGACATGCAAAGTTTTATTTTGATCACTAGATGAGAATTAATAAGAACATTTATATACCCACAAGACTGTACACTAGAAACCTGAAAATACGAGAGGAATACGTTTCTTTCAGATCATTATTTTACTGCAGTAACAAGAATAAATGCTACAGGTGATTGTTGGAAATGCCCCATTGCAAACATTCTGACTTGTAAAAAATAAGAAAAATTATTTTTCTCCCAACTACCAAGAAACACTGTCCTAAAATAAAAAATTCATTGCAAAAGTCAAAGGACTTAGTTCACTGAACTAAAATCACAGTAATTAGCTTTTAGCTTAAAAGCTACAAAATAAAATACCTGTCTCTTCTTTAACAGGAAAGGCCTACCAACTGCAAAATGTATCATTTTCTGACAAAAGAGAAGGGTTTCCTAGTTAAAAGAAGTTCTGACCAAGTTCTACTCTTTCTTATGCAGACAGCACCTCCATCAAAGTAAGAGGACCTGTATCCAAGCAGCTCACATCAGAAATGGATGCTGCAGCTTCAATGTAGCAGAATGCCACAGGTGAAACCCTGAACTCTGCTGAAACGAGAGGCAAAACTCTTACTGATATCAATGGATCAGAATTTCTGCCTCCATGTATTTTCAAAATTCTCTCTCAAACAAAATTCAAATTCAAAACCAAGAATACAAGAGATCTGCAATTCCTGCACATTTTCCAAAGGTTCTTAAAGTCAAGTTCACAGGAGACATGGTTGGTGCCTACTTGCTTTTCTCTGGCATGGAACACAAATAATTTTCCTCTGTACAATGTTTTAGAATACAGGAACTGGGGAAAAAAAGCAGTAGAGAAAATGTTACTATGACTTCTGATCTAGGTAGAGGATTGTTTATCTGCACAAAAATACACATAGTTTCAGCCTGTCATTTCCAGCTCACATTGTTAATTATATTTCAATGCACCTCACCAGATAAGAGGTATAACCCAGCCAAAAGAGTAGAAAGGTTGTAGTCCAAATTTTGCAGTGTGTCTTCCAGCTGATAATTCCAACAGGTAATGAAGTTGATCTTATGCAGCTTGGCAAACGCTGCCTGTTTATCTTTACCCAAGCCTTCAACATGCACATCAAACCGAACATATCTTCTGCAAATACGATGACTAAATCTTCAGTTAGCAAAGGTGTAATTATATTCCGTCTACTACAATATCTTTGTATAAAGAAATGAAACAGGGCTCGAACACAACAACAACAACAAGAGAGTAGTCTTTCGAATATCCAGTTCGATGTGTTTCTTACTTTTGTTACATGATCTCAGCCTATCAGTTGAAATCTGGCAGGTAATCAGAAATAATAGTAATCACTAGCACCTGCTGCACATGGACCACAGATTCTGTGCAATTATAGGTGACAAAATCCCTGGTCTTGTACTATAGTCTCCTGCTACCATCTCCTGTATTGAGTCTGTGGATCACGGACCACACAAAGCAATTGTAACAGAAGCAGTCGTTACCTCCACTCCTCATACAAGGAAACCATGGCACAAGTCAACTGAAACATGAGCAAAGTCTCTGTTCCTGCTCCAATGAGAAATCAAACTGCAGGAAACAGAGTTCCAGCTCCTGACTCCAGACATTAGCAATTCCTTGGTTCTCTGTCTTTTACTCGTTTATGTCTCCAAGGACAGAGGGAGAAAGAAAATTCTTGGATGAAAACTTTCAATAGCTGAACAGGAGATACAAGGCATTTAACTCTGCTCTAAATAGCAAGATTGCCATTGCCTCAGAGTAATCAGTTGGGATTTAATGGAAGTACTGAGAAAGACAAAAAGCTTAGAGGAAAAAAAACCCAAGAACTGTAAATACATTTTCTCTGGAGAATCATAGTCAGAACAGATAATCTCTCCTCCTTCTGTTTAAATTCTCTGTATTTCCACTTTTGCATCTTGGTAAAGGATGTAAATTGGAAGAGGTTTCCTATTGTAAAGCCTTCTTTAGGATAATGCATGCAGCATTAAAATATTTTTGGGGACAAAACACAGCTGTTCTAGAGAAGATTACAATTTCAGTGTCTTTATTCTATTTTTATCATCAGATATACTTTTCCCATCTTTCGATAAATATTTTCCATTACTCCAGATTTGGTTATACTTCTGTGTATCTGTGGGTATAAAGCCGGCAGCATGCTTGGAACCCTGATGTGATGGTGAATCACCTTGTGGTGATTCAAACAACAAACTAAACAACAGATAGTCATTTCATTCATTTTAAGTATATAATTATTAAGGGAAAAGTCAGTCAAGGATGATAATGTTCCTATTTTACAATGCCTTAATTACAGAAGCCTCCATTTAGCTTGGAGGTTTTATCTTTACTATTGTATTTACAAATACCTCAAAGAAAACCTTCAACCAATAATAACATGAAAGAATGAGGCAGAAAGATCTAAATAGTCTGTATCTGACAATCAACAGGTACAAAAATTGGGAAAAAAACCCTGTATTTCATGAGGAGCATCTTGTATTCCAAAGGGAATGGTAACCCAGAGGTTTCTTTTGCTTAGATGTTCGTACACCTAGATGCTGTATCTGAATATTGCCAGTCAATATTAAAGCAAAGATGAAAGGTAAGTCTCCGAAAATTATCGGACTTTTCATTCAGTGGCTGAGGTGAATTTACCATCAATGTAAGGAGGTACAGTTGTTTACAAATGGCATGCATTTATGCAAGGATAGGATTAGACTTGTACACTCTAACTTGAGAGCACTGCCAAAACTCTTGAATGAAAACTTTCAGGTGGAAATGTGTTAATGTGCTAAGATTTTGGATCAAAATACATACATCTGAAAAAATACCTGTAACTAAAAAGTTAAATAATATCTTCACTCTCTGGTTCTGCTGCAGTATAATCGATTTTATATCGGTGATCCCAGATGATCCAAACCAACATTTTCTTGCTTACAGCTAAAAAAATTAAATAAAATCCAAACCAGTAACTGAATGTAAAATGCTGTACTATTTTTATCTTTAACCTGCAGAAAGCCTGAATCTTTGGAAGGGTAACTGCCTGATTGGTTACACTGAAGTGCTACTTGAAAGCAAACTGACACTATTCCTTAAATATCTTATCAATCTCTATACTCATCCTCAAAAGAAAGTAAATGAGGCAAAGCATCCTAAAGAGCCCTTTGCACGTTTTTGCGACCCAAAAATATCATGCCATGTTAACATAACTTGTACAATGTCAAAAAAAACCAAGAAAACAAAGCAAAATCCTCCTGTATGACACTGACAATAAAAAACAAAATGAACATATAACTTAAAGAAACCTGTGAATGTTAGGTCAACTGTTTACTGATTTTTTCAATAAAACTTCAGGTTTTTAATAGGCCAAGTACTGTTTTCATACTTCCAACCTGTTAATGTCTCAGGATCAAGTTGTCAAATACACGCTGTAATCCCATCCAACAGGTCCTGACTAAACACATACAGGCAGTACCTATAAGAAATAGCAAAATAAACAGAACCACAAAACTGGTTACCTGAGTGTCTCAGTCACCTCACCTGTGAGACACAGAAAGCAGTATTTATCTATCTTTGAACAGTAATTCAATCCTATCTTTTAAGTGTAACTAAATATGTCACCAGTTTTCTTGGTCCTCTTCTGAGCACCCCACCGTCCTCAGACAGGTTCCACCTTTCTGCCTGCTGCTGAGAAGCTCCAGACAGACACAACTTCACCTTTCTGACATAACTGGAATTCTCTTAACACAATATCTGGACATGGTAACTGTATACTACCAGGACAAAAAGAGTTTCACAATGAAATAAAACACAAAGTACAGTAGCATGACAGTACTATAACCTCAAGCTCCAGAAGAAGTGGCAAACCTTCAAGAGTGTTTGTTGGTCACCACCAGGGCTAGTGTCATGCTAAAGTAGTTAAAATTGCATACGGGAACGTGTTCCATCTGTCTGATGAGCCGCAGACATTTTTTCTTTCTTTTTTAATTCTAGCTTTCTGGCAATCTTAGCATCTCATTCCTTCCAAAACTAGCTATAGTCATTAAAAAAAAAAAAAAATTGTGAAAGATCAATCTGAGCCCAGTATTTCAAAAGATGCAGCTGCAAAATTAGAATCTAATGAAGAATGATAAAAATTGGTGGTATACGCTTCCAAATTTATTCCAAATTCACTCATCTGTGTTGCTTCATATTTATCCTGTTGCAACTCAAATCAGTTGAAGCAGCTGAACTAAAAAGTGGAGTAATGCAGAAATCTAGAGCAGAGATAGCAAACCTATCCTCCTTGCAGAGGAGCAAGTTGATATTGCACACATGTCCAAAGTTTAATGCACTGTGCATATAGTTGGCAATAGCATTTCAGATGTAAAGGAATAAGTTGCCTGGCACACTATCAGAACTTTCCGCTTGCTTGTTTGTATGTACGCCAGCACATTAAAGCATGTGTGTTGCATGATGGGGTTGAGGTTGGATGCCCATCTCTCATTGCAGCAGAAGGCTGCTCAGTAGCACTTTTCACCATTGGATTGCACTTCCATGATTCCAACGGAGCCACTCTATAGCACTACAACTTAGGAAACCTTGAAGCCTTTTCTGCTTATCCTAGTTAAAGATGCAATCATCATTTTCCCTGAAGAGAGCCAGCAAAAAACTTCAGGCCAAGCTCTGTTCCTTGCACTAGTACAGAACTACTTCTATGACTGCAAAAACAGTACTGGGTCATTTCAGGAGTTATTATTCTCTGTGTAATTAGGTCATACTGCTGTCTACAAACAAAGAGCATTACACAGGTATATAAAACATTTCAGTAAAGTTCATACCATCAGATCTCAGAAGAGATAGAAAAGAAGCTGACCTTTGAGCAACAACAGAGAAATGGCCTGATCAAAAGACCCCCATAGATACCAGTGAGCTTTGAACCAAGCTGCTGTGTCAGTTCAAGTTCCCTGAACACATATTTCATATTTCCTGCATTACAGATATTTGCATCTAATTATACAGAATGGCCAGATTAAATTTAATACCCCCACTGCATTTATATAAACTAAACTTCTATCCTCCAAGTGAAAATCATAAAGTATTTTACATATTTAAATGAACAACACCAGACAAGATGACCTTTATAATAACCATTATAAGAAACACAATTACAAGTGACTCAAGACAATATGGCAAACTTAATTATGCTAAAACAGACTGGTTTCCAATCTTTTCAATCCTGACAAAAATTGATATCTAAAATAAAAATCTATTAAACATTTTAGTTCTAGGAAATGCTTAGCAGAACTTACTCTTTATAGGTTACTAAATTCTAGAAGTAATATTTATCAAAAAAAGCAATTGCAGAACATAAAACCCCTCAACTACTTACAATTAAATATTATTTAACAGAGATGTTACTAAAAAAAATTGTTTTACTTATTTTACATCGATTTTGTGGAAGCATGACACTGAATGAAAACCATCAGTCTAAATTTGATCCTCAAAGCTTGATAACAATTCAAAATGCAGTGACTGCATTACGGAATTATAAGACCAAAAGATGTATATGGGTATACTTTACCTGAAAGACCCCATATGCTTTCAAAATGACCCGAGAAAATGAGAATCATGCTCACAATCAATGAAATGCAGACAGGCACACAATATGCATAACAGTACAAGCCCAAGCAAATGCAGAAATACCAATTTTTCAAATGAAACAGCAGAGAGAATACTGATGAGCAGAGTGCAATTACTCATGCCGTATTTGGCCATGACAACACAAAAGGAGCTCTGCAAGATTGGGTTACTTGGGGGTTTTGTTGCCCTTTTTTTTTTCCTCCTTTTCTTTTCTTACATTTTCCTGGCTTCCACACGCTGCCTGACAGAAGGCTGCTGCTACTTTGGAGCATCAGTTGAATGTCAGCTCAGAATAAAGGACGCTACCAGCTGCGGTGCCAGTGCCACTCCTGCATCACTACTGAGGGTTTTATACTTTCTCTGAAAGCAAAATAGAGTGAATGTTGGCTAAATCTGACAAGATTACTGTTTAAATAGAGATGGGCACAGACATAAGCAATAAGCCATTCCATTTCACCACTCACTTGAATGACAACAAGCATTTCATATAGGTACGACACGCAGAACGTAATGACCTTGCACAAATTAAAAGTGGACACACAATGAGACTCAGAACAGCTTCTTCCTCATGGAAGCCCATCTGTTACACGCTATGTGGTTCTCCTTTAATGATTTATTTAAAGAGAAGCAATCAAAAGGCTCACCTTTTCAGTTTAGAATCAGATAATCACTCAGACACAGGATGAAGTGTGGAAACAATATGGAAAGCCTATTTGGTGCAGAACAAACAGTACTGAGGAAAAAAATTAAAACCACCACCTGAGAAATCAGTAAAGCAAAACAAGGAATCATTTTTGTCATGTTGTAGGCAGATACTGAATTGGAATAGTGTTTTAAATGATTAAAAGTGCTATGAAGTTTTTAATAATCTCTAGACAGTTTCAAAAAGCATTAAAAAAATCAGTTATGAAGAGAAATAGAGAAGCTTTTGTATAACAGTTATTATTAAAAACAAATATTTAAACATTAAAAAAAAAGGTTTCCCAGTGGGAAGCACATTGCATGTGCTTCTATTATAAGACTTCCAGTGTTGAATCTGTCAGAATAAAAATGTGCCTCTGAAAGAGAGTAAAAATGCTTTGCAGTAACCGGTCATTAACAGTTTGGTAAATCATATCCTGTACAATTGTATATGAAGCACAGAACCTCCTTTTCATAAATATTTCAGTATGCAAAGCCAGTATTACCTTAAGCAGCACCACTAGTGGTTTCTGCTGCCCACATGATATTAAGCTTCAGACTAATTAATTGCATCCTCCGTAACAGCTAACTACGTTGCTTTTTGAACAATGACCATAAAAAGACTCAAAATTTTGTTATTCTTTGAAGTACATTCTGAACATATTTTATTCTTAAGCAGCTAAGTCAAAGCATACATCTTTTTAAAAAGCAAATTAAAAAAAATACTTAGATAGATGTCTCTTCTGTTAGAGGACAAAAAGCTATGAGACTCTGGGCAAGTGTGCAGAGCACGTGCATTGAAAAAGAGAAAGAAAAACTGAGCGTGAAAGAAAATTCCAGCTTCCTAAGAAACCCCTCTGCTACATCTAATTCATTATTTAATATACCTGTTCAATTTCAGAAAGCTTCACTCTACAAGCAGGCTGGTAAGAGCTTTAGGACTTACAAGCAATTTCCAAAAGAGTAAAATTCCTCGATGTCAATGAGAGTTGAGCAGTAGAGGCTTAAGTAGCAGCCTCCAAACAATAGTTTGGGGAAAAAAAGGGCTAAAAAGCTATTTTGATGTGCATGATAGCCTTTATTTTATATTTCCTCTAGAAATTAATTTTAGTAGTATAGAAATTCTATGTAAGATGACTTGGCAAGCACAACCTAGCAATTAGATCGCAAAACACAGCCCTCCTCACCCCCAGTTTCGTGCATATGTACATTATTTACCAGGAGATGCTTTCCCAAAAGTGTAATAGGGGCAGAAAATGGCTGAGTGCAGCCAGAAAAGGAATTCAGCAAACGAGGGAGGAAAACTTGCCCATCAGTACTGGTAACGAGGAAACCAAGACAAGACGAAAGGTTTCATTTCCAGCCGTGGGTTACAAATGCCAGTCAACCCAAGCCAGGCTTTGTAAGTGCAACCCAGCAGTTTGGCAGACGGGCAAGTAATTAAGCTTCGCTTAGTCTGGAACGCTGGTTTGGTTGTTTTGGGCTGCAAAAACAGTTCTCTTCCTTGCCATAACAGAACTTATAAGGCAGGTCTGCTCAACAGTAAAGCACAAGACCTTCAGCAATTTTCCCAGAACCATTAAGGCTGTAGAAATACCTGCAGTCTAGAAGAATGTAAAGCTTACAGAGAGTATCAGTTGATTTCAAATCTGTTTATTGTGAGGGACTAATCCAATCATGATTGATACTAGAGCATCAATCAGGAAACTGTTTCACCACCATTTCCAGTAAAATTACATGATGTCTGAGTCTCTGGCTTTCCTACCTGTCAAATGGCAATAACAGTTGATCACTTTTACGTAAGTGTTCTGATGCCTTCAGAAGAAAGGTACTGTCTAAAGGGCAAATTAGTACTATTCATCCTAAAATGCTAATAAATAGCATTACTTGGCAATGCTTCTATTATACAATGGGAAAAACATATTTTTGACCATCTCTAAAAATATGAAAGGATTTTTGTCAAATCTCCTTTACAGGGAGCACTGACAGCTCTCAGCACAGTAAGCCAAGCCTGATTTTTGCACTACATCTGCAATATCTTTTATACTTGGGCAGCTGGCACAAAGTGAGAAAATTCATTAACATGCTAATGATGTGTCCTATTTAAAATTCCAGCTCTGATTATTGTGTGATTAAGTCTCTTCCCTTGACGTCTGCCTCCTTATATCTGCATTACTGTGAGAAATCAACAATTATTAATGAAGTAAAAAATAGGTGACCAATTTATACACAAGAGCAAGACAAACATACACACATATTTTAGCATTCCAAATTTTTTGTTTAATGTTTTCCAGACGAAGTGGTATTATCTTCAGAAAAAAATAACAACTTCAAAATAAGTTTTCAGGAAGTTCACAGGCACAAAAGATAACAGTTCAAGTGCCAGATGATGTAGAAATAGCCACGTGTAGGAATACCTCTGCAAAAGGTTTTAAGGTGCTATATAAAAAAAAAAAAAAAGAAAGGGCTCCTGATGCAAGGAAAGTAAAAGATTATGAACTGGAAACAATACAAAAGTAAGAATGAAAGGAGACAATAGCTCCCATCGATCTGATTACCTTTCCTGATGAAGAACGAAGCATCTCCTTTCTACAGTGAAAGACATTTAAACCCACTAACTTACTTACTTAAACTAGCATAAGCCTTCAAAGATGGGAAGACTAAGGGACCACTTTCACTGCGTTACTTTCAGTAACTTATGTGTACTTTATGGACAGACACTTACTTCATAAAGAGTTGAGCCAAAGCACAACTGTGCCGCAAGGAGGCAAATCACAGGTACTTCTCTACCGCACGCCAGGACACAGATCAGCCAGCCTAGCCCTGATCATTTTCGCTGTTTAAGTTAGCATGCATAATTTGGCCTGAAGGGCTCCCTAATGAACTCCGGGTAGTCAGCCAGTAGCAAAAGCTGGAGGACAGCAACATTCTCAGTTAGTAGAGTTAGATGGAGAAAAGATTTCTCTCCCTGGCTCACAGCTATAGAGGGACAAGTCAAACTAACCAGGAATGGGCTGCACCAAGCAATGGGACCAACCACTCACATTAATTTAACCCACGGCACAGAGCAGCTGAGCCTGTGCTGCACTAGTAGCTCAAGAAGCAGAAGCATTTTAGGAGCCATTTTCCTGCCAGACTACATTCTCCCAAAAATCACAGTGTCATCACCAACAGCAGCAGGTCAACACATTCCTCATCACAAGCCCCACACCCCTGCTGCGTCCCTTGCACCAATGCTGACACTCCCACCGCATGCTGGTGGGTCTCACAGGCGTGCGAACACCCCACTCATCAGGTTTCTGGTCAGCACTGAGCTGGCATATGGGATAGGGCAGGAACAGAAGGAAAAGACAAAACCAACCACCTCAGCAACAACCAGATTTTACTGGCTTAAATGGACCACAAAGCCTAAGGCCATGCAGTAAGTCAGCTTGGCTACCTCGACTCAAATCATACCTTTCACAGCACAGCTGGCATATGGGATAGGGCAGGAACAGAAGGAAAAGACAAAACCAACCACCTCATTACTAACCGCTGAGGTTAGTAATCTAGATTAGATTACTAATCTACTTACTTAGATTAGTAAAGCAACAACCAGATTTTACTGGCTTAAATGGACCACAAAGCCTAAGGCCATGCAGTAAGTCAGCTTGGCTACCTCGACTCAAATCATACCTTTCACAGCACAAAGCCAACACAATTATCTTCAGTTCTTTTCAACAGCAGCAAAAACAAATGGTAACAAAATCATATTCCAATTTTTTATGCTTTACTCTCCAAACATAAAAGTACTGTACAAAATAACCATCAGTTCGTAAAAGTGGATGCCATCCTCAAGACACAATCTATGTACTATTTTCCAGAATGTATCAGAAGGTTCATATTCCATTAAATGTGTTTCTATCAAACTCATGCTAGTGTTCTCAAACTTAAGTGAGTTTCCATTTATTAAAGGAGAAAATGGCGTTGATCACATGCAAGGGGGCCAGCAACAAGGAAATGGGAAGATCTCAGATTTCGATTCATGTATCACTGACTAGTATGTACTTGACAGAGTTTTATTTTGCACAAGGATAAATTTCTCCTTACGCCTACAGAATCACAGTAAATTAAAAGAACAATCCACATAGTAAACACCCAGTGTTTTGCAATTTATTGTCGTAAATTGTAGGACAGTAGAGGTCAGACCAAGAAGACACTTCATTACTGCTACATAAATGCAAAAGGGAAAAGAAGAGTCTATGAACTGCTATGAATTCTGTTCCTTCAGCAAAAGCCTTGCAAGGCTTTGTTTAAAACCCTGCTTAAGAAAAATACAAATGAGAAGTACATGAGTATTACAGGAAGTTTACCTGTCCTAGAAACAAAGGAGCAACAAAATGGACAGATTAGAAGGTCAGAACCCCCTTCAACTCACTTGCAAATCCAAGCAATGAGGAAGCATTGCCTGATGGCCAATTGTGGGTTTGGATGACTATGCACTAAATATGAGGAGTATTTTTTAAAATTTGTATCTAGTTTCTAAAAAAACAAGTTCTTACCTAGCAGTGTGTCTGTGTTTATATGTTCTTCTATACATTTTTAAAACATTGTCTAAGATGTATCCAGTTGCTTACAAAACTTTGTTTCTAAGAAAGCTCTGCTTATCCACCTGCCTATGAAGAAACTTCATATACTTTTGAGAGGCACTTTCTTCTCTTCAACCGACCTACTGCTCATAAGATCCTGAAAAAGGAAAGACATTTCAAAACCTAGAGCTTTAAAGTAGCTCTCAGATTTATACGTAGCCATTTGGAGGTAACTATAGTAACTGTAGATTTGTAGCCAATTAAATGTTATTCAGCCTTTTCATTTAATTATGTAGCAAGGCCACTTTGCTTAACTTCAGGAGACAGTACAGCAGACAAGAGACTAAGTCAAGTCTAGGAATGACTTTTCTATTTGTTTATTTGTCAGTAGCTTTCCCCATAATTGCAGAGAACTTCCCCAGTTCTACTGTGACACTACAAGCCAAGCACACTGCTTATAGTTATACGAGATCTGTGTTTGGCAAGCTGCTTAAACCCCTCCTCAAGCATAAATTTACAAAGAGAACTCTCACCTTCAGAACCAGGCATCCCTTGCACCTCATACATTTAGACTCATCACCAAATGTGGGGTTTTTTTATATATATATATACACACACACAATATTTAGTTATATATACTAAATATGTTGTTATTGTCTCAGCCAACCACATCTACTGCTTCCACATAAAAGACTACATATGTTTCTCTGTATGTGAATAGAGGCACAGTATCATCATCACTATTACAAAAATGGGTTTAGAAAAGAAAGTTTGAGAACTGAGCTAAGATAGATTTCAAAAAGCTGTATATTGCTGAGATACCCCTTCTACCCCTCAACCTCCCCCACTGCCAGTGGAAACAGCTGAGAGCATATTCAGCATATTGCTTATCCAGGTCCTGGCCAGATTTTCCTCAGAAAAATCAGTATGTTTTTGTGAAATGCAATATGGTCCATCAAACCCAGTAGACTAGAGAGCTCATGGCTGAGCAAAAGCTGTAACAGCCTGTGAACTACTTACCAAAGGCAGCCTCTTCTTGTTCAAGTTCTTGTTTCAGTCTGGTGTAATCATCTTTAATTCTCTCCAGTTTTCGGAGATTTCTGGCACTCAGAACCAACAGTTCATTGAGAAGTCCTTCCAGCCCCTCCTTCTCAGATGTTAATGATCTTATTTCTTCTGTCAGATCCTTCGCAGTACTGAAATCACTTCCTGCATGTTTTGTGGGGGCAGGGGGAAGAGGGAGGAAAGAGACAATGAACCAGACACTTGCAACATCAGTAGGTTACACAGCAAACAAGGGAAATTAAGCAACTATACTTTCCAACAGCAACCAAAAGACCAATTTGGAAATAAACTGCTTTACAAGCATCTATTTTATTAGCATACTATGAAAAAGATTTATAATTGTAGCAGATAACCTTATAGGCACAGAAATAGCCCGTTCTAAAATTATTGATACAGCATACATTTTTGAAGAAAACCTAAGTCCCACACTTCAGAAAATGTCATACTGTAATACATTGATCATTGTGATCTGCCAGACCATTTTCTTGTTTTGGAGGACACCTCAGCTCTCAATACTTTTGAAATAGATGCTATCAATCTGCTAGACCCTGAAGCATTTCCTCCTTGAACAAAGCAGCACTATGCTATTGTTCATAACAAGCACCAGAAGGTTGTTTATAAATGACACATTGCATTTCTTAAATGGCATGCAACCCGTGCAAAGACCATCAGGAGATGTTCTTCTGAGAGAACATATTTAAAAATCACAGCTCTCCACTTCTGGCTCCCCCTGAAGCATGAAACCTCAGAGACAGGCAGTATTACCTCAGTATCACCAGCTCACACTGCTCTGAAATTTTTAAAAATATTTAGCTCCTTTCAACAGGGATCCAGAGCCAAAAGTTGAATTCCCAAACTGTTTACAGTGTAGCCTAATAACATTTGCCCACTTAACTTTTCTGAAAACCATTTTTATAAGCTGGAAAGGAACATTTCCTTACTTTACAGAGAAGTCAAGATATAGAATAGACGATGGCAACAAGATGCTCAGCTATTCGATGATTTTTAAATAGAAGCAGAGTAACTATTATAATACTACATTTAAGCAAGCTGTACCTGTGTCCTTTTAATGATTCAGCTACTTGGCTGAGGAAAAAAAAGAAGAAAAACAAACAACAAAAATCTACAAAAAATGCCACTTGAATCTAAAGAATACTTGACAAAAATATTTCCATATAGACTTGCCCAATACAGGACAAAAGATCTCTAGCACAAGATCTAAACTCTAGCATCATCCTAACTTAGCAAAACTTGGTAGTATGATCTAATAAGTAACAACACTTAGAAAATTTAGCCTTGAAGCAAATATTAATGTAAAGCACATCCAGTCACACATATGAGATATCCCATCAGCTTCTGAAGTATGTGCAATATTTTTAGATGCCTGAAGTAACTTTATAATACCACCAGCATTATTCAGATATGAAGGTGTTCTTTGGCTTTTGTTTCAGGAATATAATAAACTATTGCTTATACAGAACGGATCAATTAAAAAGTCTATTTTAGAAAATGAAGACATAATCCAAAACATCAAATCCACATCACAGTATCCTAAATTGTAGCATTACATCCTTTTTACCTGGTGTCTCAAAAGTGTTGGTCACAAACGTCTCAAACAGGAATGTTTTGGCTGCTGTTCAGTTCCTTCAGGACAGGGGAGCAAGAATGGGACGCAAGTATTTACACTGGTTAGAAGAAGCCAAACCACCGCCAGCTGCTGAGAGGGGCTCCATTCCTCCAGAGCACAAGACTGAATGGAAGCACTTCCAGCAAATAATTACAACCATCCTCCTGGAGGAACGATGCTGCTGCAAACAGGAGTGGCTGTATGAGGCCAGGTATGCCAAGGGGACACCGCACTTTCCAAAATTTTGGGAAAAGACTGTATCAAATAAGTCAGGTTTGAAAACTGAACATTGCTAAGTATGGTAGCCTTGTGTTTGGTTTTGGGTTTTTTGGGGGGGTTTTGTGTGGGTTTTTTTTATTATTATTATTTAGTTCTAAGGCTATGGTAATTTCATTCAACCCTTTTTCTTCGCTTAAAGCTGACTTCCCTCCCCACCTTTTTAAGAGGTCAAAACTCCCCTATTTCTAATTCCCAGCTAAATCCCTGTTTGCCAGTTCTATCATACAATGAATGACACACCTAAATAACTATAAATATGCTTTACAAATAGTAAGATCTTATGGCTTACTAGTGTGTTTATTGAGAAACAACAGCAAAAATTTTATTATCTGCCACATTTCCAAATGGGTAAAACACAGCAAGATAACCAAGACAAAACCATCAGGAAAATAGCAGATATTCAAGATGCTTCTAAAGCAGCAAGACTTATGATTAAATAGTGCACCTTTATTTCACCTGCACTCATCTCAAGCATCAGCGCACAAGAGCCTTAATAAAACACGAAGGCAAGAGATTCTTCATTAGAACCTGGAGCCTGCTCTTACATTTCAGAAGACCGCAAGGAAAAAGGTGTGATATTACATATGAAAGTTTTATACATATTGAATGGATCTTAATTCCCAGAGGGGAAGTTTATATCAAAACTGAGGCTATGAGGAAAATGGATCAAATACATGGCCAAAAGCCAAAGCTGCCTGATACAGCTCCCCCCGATAGCAGAAATGTCTGAAGTCCACTGTGAAAATTTGGGAAAACGTATACAAACTCATGCACCACAAGTGCCATCAGTGAGCTTCTGACCTCAATCACAGCAACCAAAATAACTGCCTTGTACATGCCATAAGAAAGTTGATTTAAAAATTAATATATAATCCCTAGCTGCCAGCATTAAAAAACATGCCCTCCCGGGGCTTTGTGTTTGTTAAGAGACAAAGTCACATTGGATACTGTAGAAACATTCTGAAGACACGTGTCAAAATATTTTATTTTGCTAAAATCCTGAAAATGTTAAAATTCCTCTTTTTGATGATGAAATAATTATTTTGCCTAAGTGAACAAAATAACTGTTACTTTGCCAGCCACTCAGAGCTATGTTTTATATAGCCATACCACTAGGAGAGTCCTAGTTGGGTGACAGTTAGATAAATAGTGTCAGTCCTAACTCTTTCCAGGAAACTCAAAAATCACTGAAGCTAACAGGACTGCTCACTCAGAAAATCTGTACAGAGACCACAAAACTGAGGAATGAGCTTCTGGTTTAAACCAAGACATGAGACAGGGATTCTGTGAAGGGGACTGAAGAGCAAAATGCCACTTTTCCCATCCTTCTTCCTGTCTCACAGTGACACTTACTAGCTATGTGCTATTTTAGCCACTCCATACATGTTCATATAAACACACTGGGTGCAAACTGGTACACCAAATGGGGAAACCCATGAGCTCAGAAAACTGTTTATAAACGTCCAGGCCAGAAAGTCTGATGCTTGATCAGAATTTTACATCTATTCCATTTTAATTTGAATAAATACATAGAATCAACAGTGCTGGGATAAAATGGTGGGGAGGGGAAGGGGAGGAAAAACTATGTGAAGTAAAGTTGGGATTATAATAAAATCTGAAATCAATCACATGAACTTGGCCACACTGATTATACTTCTACAAGTATAATTTGAACTACCCAGTACCCGGAATACGTTGAATAACATGCTTGCAGTACTCTGTCATAAGGAGCAGAGTACGTACGTTTCACTTTGAGGGGCTAAACCTTACCGTTACCTCAAAAGATGGCAGCAAAAACGCAGTTTAAGCTTCATCCTTAATCCTGCCCTCTGGGGCCCTCTCCTCACATTCATCCTTCGTAGAATCATAGAATGGTTTGAGTTGGAAGGGACCTTAAAGATCATCTAGTCCCAACCCCCCTACTGTGGGCAAGGACACCTTCCACTAGACCAGGTTGCTCAGAGCTCCATCCAACCTGGCCTTGAACACTTCCAGGGATGGGGCATCCACACGTTCTCTGGGCAACCTGTTCCAGTGCCTCACCACTCTCATAGTGAAGAATTTCTTCTTTATATCTAATCTAAATTTACCCTCTTTCAGTTTAAAGCCATTACCCCTTGTCCTATCACTACATGCCCTTGTAAGAAGTCCTGCTCTTCTACAGATAGTCACATCAGGTAAGCTCCAGTGGCTTGATGTGAATGCCAAAAATAACAGCCAAATCAAGCAAAACAACCCACATTGGGGGGAACAAAAAAATACATATCCCCAGGCACAAAGTAGCCATATAATTGCTTTTACTCACTGTGAACATAAATAGTATATTTACCTTATTTTCCTCTCTTCCCAAAATTTTACCTGTAGGGCTACAGCTAAATAGTACTCAGCATATCAAGTATATTTTCACTATACATATTTACATACCACAAACTCATGCTCATTATAACAGCTTATTGTCAGATTTTACTATATTGAGCAGATTGCTGCCCAGTTAGTAGCCTCAGACTAACATATCATTATTTTGATACCATTTGCCAGCAACAAATTGACTAAAAAAATGGTTTGGAATCTGTCTCATTTTGTAAAAAACAACAAATGTGTTATTATTTAACTTTTATTAAATATTTCCCCTTCAAATTATAAGACAAATTTAACGGCCCACAAGTTTTTTTACTCCCACTTTTTCCTCATATTTATGCCAGAAATTACATACACTCATAGATTCTATTATTTATACTTGAAGCAGAGAGAAAAGTCCCATCCCTACCGAAACTACGTTCACTGTAGTGCAAACAAAGGAGCAATTTTTGCGTAACAGTAAAGCATACATACCAGGCACTGGCTTGAACGTAGGAAAGAATAGACTGGTCATTATTTATCATTATCTATAAGCTACCTATTCATAGACTAAGACTACCTTTAATAATATATAAGAAAGTAAAAATTTACATTTTAGCTTAGGGCATTTGCCACTATGGTATTTATCAATGACACTGGTATTCAAGGCTGAAAATCCTCCACCCTGTGATTAATGAGAATGTAAACTGATTCCAACACCAGAAAAGAAACTGAAGAAAATAAATATCATTCAGCTGCTCACAAAGAAAAGAGTAAAAGCTAAAAACATGACAGAAATGTAAGATTTTGGAAGCACTGCAAGTGTGTTTGCACCTCTGAAAAAAACAAATAGAAAATGAGGGACAGTCTACCATCTCCTGAAACATTTTACAGAATTTCAGCATATTTGAATCACAATTATTGTTTTTAAGCAATAACATGTGCCAACACTTTTATGAAGCATAATGCAACTGAATGATTGATGTGATCCTGAAAGGTAAAGTAAGAAAATCCATCTGGAAGCAGACAAGAGACCCCCACAGACCTACATTTGAAGGAAGAATTGTCTGCCACAAAAAGCCTCTAGTACCCGGACTGAATAAGTCTCCACAGAGCAACCCAGGAATAAAAAAAAAAAAAAAAAACAAAAAAACACAACAGAAAAGGGGGCAAAAACCCCCAAGAATAACAAGATTTTAAATCAGCAATAACAACACAAAGGCTTAAGTGAAAATTATCAGTGAGAAAAGGCAGTTTAAAAAAGCTGAAGAAAAGGCAGAGGTTTGGAAGATGGAATGGCAACCTGATCCAAGGAGCTAATGGTGCCTGCTGAGCCACCAGACACTCTCAGGTGCCTGCACTGGGGATGACCAGCACAGCCCAGGAGCACACTAGTCCCAGCAATTTACTATGTGCATTAGCCAATAAATGGTTGTTGTGAGTTATGTATCATTCTCCTTCCATGTGGTGCAGAATGCCCAGCTGAAAGTGACTTCAAGGCTCAAAGGTCACCCATCAGCACTGACACATGTGCACACAGGCTTCCCACATAACCACTTCTCCCTCACAGCTCCCATTCACCTTATGCCGTTCAATCTCTGGTTCTTTTACATCTCCTCTCACTACCAGTACCAGTGAAGAGGAAGGGAAGAGGAAGGAACATGCTGAGGGCAGGGAAACAGCCCACACCTGATCTCCATGATCTTGAGGGCTGCATGAAATGCACCCTCTTTTTTACCAATCAAGCCAGGAAAGAAAGCAAGAGAAGGATCAGGGAGAGAAATATTCATGCCACCTCGGTTTAGGCACCAGAAGTGCATGCACTGAGGTTCAGAGGTTTGTCACTTTGGCTCCCTGGACAGTCAGTGGAAAGAGGGACATCACTGCTCCCTTCCACAGACTACACCGGGGTTTTCTTGCATCCCCACCAGACCACAGCACAGCCTTTCTGTGGGGCAAGAGCACCTTCCCTTCACAGCTCTCCCCCATCTAACGTTTCTCCTTTGAGCACAAAACCCCAGAAAAGGAACTGCCAAAGAGATCACTCAACCCTCTCTCCCCCTCCAGGGATAGCAGCTTAGGTAACAGGGGAGAAAAAGAATAAGTTGTTACATGATTGACTGGCTTCTGCAACAGAAGCAATGATTTTCTGCTGTCTGGTCACATACCGTGCTGGAACTTCAACTACAAAAAATTATTCTTGAAGTTCACTGAAAGCCAGTAACATCCAGAAGACTCATTTGGAAATAAGATAGAGACAAATAGCATAGTTGCCTGAGGTCTGCGTGACTGTTTGGGAGTTGGTTTGGGGCGCTCACTAGCACTATTTTGTAAATGAGTTAACAGGCTTGCCAAAAAGTGCATCACTTGCAGCAATACACAGTAGTAAATTTTACTTCACAGACCATAGAGTGACTATTGTGAGAGGACACTCCAATACAGTCTATTGTATCCTGGAGCCAGACATTGCAATACGGGCATGAAGAAGAATTGATCTCAATGTGCCTCTGAGCCATCAACCCAGACCAGTGCTAGAAGCAAGAATCTGAAAGTGGGGAACCAGCTGTGTGATCCAACAAGACACAGGCCTCTATCAGACTTCAATTTATCAAAAAACTAAGCCTTCATAAGAAGGCACAGAGAGGCATTGGTATTTTTGCCTCTAAGGCTAGCTGAGTTCTCAAACTGTTACCAAACAACAGTTCTCAGAACCAGGAAAGGTTTAAAAAAACAAACAAACAAAAAAACCCAAACAAAAACCACACAAAACAATCCCACCAAAAACCAAAAACCACATGCATAAACCCAAAAACGAGGAGCACCACTGTCTTCCAGTGCAAGACAAATTAAGAGCTGGATGTAGCATGTCTGGGGAAGATCTCAGTATCAGGTCAAAAACTATATGCCTATACATATTTCTGCATTGCAATGACAGAGTACAGCACAGGCATGAAAAAAATACATCCGCATTACTAACACACATAGATGTATGGCTGAAAATGTCCTTCAGCCCCCACTGGCATCTTCCAGCCTGACTGCTCTGTGCCCTTACATACCTGTTCCCAACAGGAATGCTTAGCACCAAAGCTGGAAGGCTGGGGGCTTTTTTGCTGCAGTTGCCTTCTGAGCATGCAGAGCTTGCCCTAAATGAGCACCAAAGAGCAGGCAAAGGGGCAACAGTCCTAGCATAAAGTTTTGTGAAAATACGGTATCTAGTATTTACGTCATGCTATTTATAAACTACACTTCTACACTGATCTAAGGAAAAAGCCTTTTCACTGTACTGCTGGAAATACCGTCCAATATATACCATTCCACAATGGTATTTCCAAGCAGCTCCCACTTGCAGGTATTTAATGAAATAAAGATAGTGCTAATTATAGGGCCATGATACACGATCTCTTACTGGTATAGACAGTTTTCAGATCAGAATTACATATTTCTTTTTAACTGTTTCCAAGTCACCTCATTCTAACTTCTGTGTTTGGATCTAATTTGTATTTGCAAAGACATAAGGAAAGTTAATGACATGCATCTCATAGATAACTGCATAATGAATTCAGTATTTCATTCATGACTGCTTAGCTCCCTGCTAGCCACTTTCTGGCAATCTAGGTCCCACATTACTATGCATTCTCAAGAGGAAGAAAATTCACATAAAGTATATGAAGACATTGTAAATATATCGAACAACCTCTTTTATTCAAATATAGGAAACAGATGAAATTATGACTAAAAATTCATTTTAGTTTACATCCTTCCTCCTATTCCCAAATTATTTTCTCACGAAGGAAAAATGAGAAACACACAATTTCTCACATATTATTTCCTCTCCTGCAAAACAGCCTAAAGTAGGAAAATAAATTTTAATAATATTTCTACAATTACATTCACACTTGCTCACATATGTCCTATTTGAATTTTCTTACTGGCTTAGGACTATTTCATCTGCAATTTATTCCCCCCAAAATTTCATGCTAAATAGAGACACAATGCTACAAGAAAGAACAGTATCATATACTGCCATTTCTTACCATGACTGATGACAAAATTTTTATAAGCATGTTGAGAGCTACTGTAAGAAGCAACTGTTACAATAATCACATGCAGGTTTCTAAGCACTGACATTAAGGTGTTTTGTTTTAATAAAAAAACCCCTACTAGCTGCTAAACCATAAAATTTCATCAATAAGTATTTACAAATGTGTGTGTCAACCTAACATCTCAATCAGGAGTACTCGTTAGCTATAATTAGCTAAAGCTGCTGACTTATAAACTGTGAACAATATAATAAGATTCTACTAATTATGTTGGGAGAAAAATTCTGAACTAGCATCTCAGGAATATTAGTTGCAAGTTATGTATCACAACAGGCAAATGCTGATCAGAAGGGAGTTGTTGATATAAAGGATCTGAGTTGTAACTGTTGATAGAAATACTTCTTTAACATTCAAGTATGGGCTTCTCCCCACCCCAGTGAAAGTCCAGTGAGATTTCATAATCCACTGTATTTATTCCACAACATTCAATAATCCAAAGCCAAACCTCCTTCCTTTCTCCTCCAAATTTAATTTTACATTTCTTCCAAGGAAGAAATAATAGGGCAGACAGACATTTACACATGTAGCATCATCTCTTATGTCTTTACAGGATCATTTATTATACGGTCTTAAAATCCAAGGTATTGTATTGACAAGACTAATAGAATTGTTATGCTTATATTGCATTTATTGTGGTATTTTCAGCTCAAAACAAGATTGGCTATATTATTATATTTTCTGGTGCAAATACACCAGTACTCTAACTCAATGTATTTGGAATGGAAAGTACAGTTCACTTCAAAGATGACTGTTGTCTGAAGCTTATCATGGTAGCCATTACAGGCTGAGGTATATATCATGCTTTCCAAGTCATGACATCATTAAATCATCATATGTAAGCTCTGAAAACTAGTATGTCAGTTAATAACTATATTCCTAAGCTCATCTAACATAACATTTGAGATACATTAATCCAGATGTGTGCAACTGCATTCAGTTACCTTTTCGCTTTGACACTGTTCCAACATCACTTAACTGTGACTGCTTCCTCACACAAGGAAAATGCTGTGTTAAACAAAAACGATGCAACATTTTTCTGTTTAGAGAAAAACAGTTGTTCTCTGTATCCATTAGTACTGTTGTTTGAGGAAGGAGTTTGAATGAATGATCTAACTGCTACAGTAAAAAAGCAGAAGTAACAGGCATTTATCACTGTCCGATGCTTCCAGACTAAATGAAAACCTGTAACTATAACCAAACTTTATTCTTACTGCATATTTATATATACACTATAATTCCCTCTGAATTCCATGCTATTCCAAGGCTGTCCTTCAATAATTGCATATTACCCAACTGAAGATTCTGCCACCTTCTAACAATTTAATATACACAGGCTGTTGATTAACCCTCTCTTAGCTGTCTGACAGTTCAGGGGATACGTACATACAGTATCTTCCTTAAATCTTGACCAGTATTTAAAAGTTTAAGACTTACTTCTTAACCATGCTTTATTTAAGGAGTGTCATTTATTTATGCTTAACACAGGAATATGTTAGCCTTCTCTGTATTACCTACTGCTCACTGTTTCGCCTTGTAAGTAAAAAAAAAAAAGCAGCAAGCTATTTTTATCTCCTCTTCCCTACTTCCTCTTCTGCATTTACCAAAACTTTTCTTCCTGACTTTTTCTTCCCCAGCTGCAATTCATTCTGCATCCTGGCTTTTCTGATTTTATCACTTCATGCTCTAAGACTAAAATATTTCCTTTTTTCCAGATATTTTTTTTTTTTCTTTCAGGTCTTTAGAGACCTAATTTTTTTTTTATTTCTGTATTTCCCCTGTATCATCTGCATACTACTCTGCATTTAACAGAAACAAATGCCACCCCATCAGCTAAATGTAACCATTTCATATAATAAGATTAAAAAAACTACAGTACCCACTGCTACCAAATTACCTTTTGTCCTTGATTTGCAACCAGTTCCCTCCACAATTCTGCCTTAGTAACAGCTTAGGATTGTACCATTCACTGTCATTAAAATTCCCTGAAGTAAGAGTTTTTCAGAGCAAGAATAAATAAAAAAAGAAACAGTGCTTCTTATCAGTACTAAGAAATAACACTGCTACTTCTTAAAAAGCATAGAAAGGCAATCATAGTCGCAGTACTGTGAAAACAGTTTATAGAAACATCAGCATTAAATTGTCTTCTGAATTCATTCCTGAAACAAGCAACCTCTTTTAAGAGCTAACAAGTATAAAATACTGTTATGAATGTTTTGGAAGTAGTGCTCACGTTGTCATTTACTCTCTCAAAGTGTCAAACTGAGCTACATCTTTTCTGGCCAACTACTTCCTACTGACAGCATGAAGCAGTTTGACGTCCAGTTTAGGGGCTATTTTGTTCTCAAGAAAGTCATAAAATGGCTGGGGAAAACTTTTGACGCCGTTTCTGAAAACAAGAAAATTACCTACATTCAAACAGCCCATGGGCAGAGAAGGACGACTGCTCAGCTTACCTCTTGCACATGGATGCAGAGAAATAAAGAGGGTTTCCATTTTGAAAAGGTGTTATGAGAAGCAAGGAAATTGAGCATGCTCAGCACCAGTAAAAGATCCGGTCCTTAATTTCCTTTAGGATTTTGCTCAAGCCTGACATTATCCACTTCTGGCAAACAAACAATTTGACACTCCACAAGGTTCCATTTTTAAATAATTTGTGTGTGCTGGTACTAGGTTCTTGTACCTAATTCAGAAGGTAAATCACCAACAGATAGCTACAACATGTTGCCTTGACACATATTAAAAACCCTCTAGGCTTTCCTTACATGGTGTAACACTGGAAAATTTCTTGTAGCCAAATCTACATTACCTCCTACTCAGCTTCCTCTCAGTGTCTAGCAAAGAGACACCCACTTACACATCTGCAAACAATTTGCTGAATTAGAAAACCCACCTCTTCAAACTTAGGAGACAGAACTGTACTTTGCCTTCTTTCCTTAGTGAACAGTGCAGTAGAGGCATGTAAAGCTGTTATGTATCAGACTCTGTAATCATATTTCAATATTTCACTGGTTGTAAATAACATGCATGAGTGCTCCAAGGACCAAATTGCTCTTTTGCTGCCTACATTAGTCATTTAATGATCTGAATAATAGAAGCTGCCAATTATTGTACTCCATGTTAAAGTGTCATTTAAAGCCAAACTTGTAACTATTATACCTTTGCTGTAAATTTATGCTTTTAGCTAGAGCTCTCTAGGCATAGAACTTGTAAAGTCCAGGAACAGCTATTGATAATTACTTATCAATTTTACCTATGGAAAAATACCACGTTCTTTGCATGTTTACTGCCTACCATGCAGCATCCAATTCGCCACTAGTTCCCAACCGTGGAGAGGGACCTTACACAACACATGACACAGCCTGGTTCTGCCAGACTTGCCATGACTTCAAGGGATCTAGACAAGTGCACATCAATATCTTTTCTTAAGAAGTGTCAGCTATGAAAAGGTCAACAACTGCCATAACACACCACTCATCAATGTTAGTCCTTCCCATAACTTAAAACTTACCTGAAACAGCCAGCATTTTGGCTTCAAGTAGAGCTGGTAGTTGAGTCTCAATATCACTCACTTTTCTCCTCAAAGTACTGCAGAGTTTCTGACTTGTGCAAACCTAGATTGAAGCAGACAGCCATGATATATAACTCATTCACGTAAAAGTATAAGGCAATTTAAATGGGGCTTCAAATGTTCTTGGTTTACAGACATGACATAACATCCTACAGCAAGGTAAAGAAGCTTAATAAAAAGTGATGTCTTTACAGAAATACCCAACACAAATCAAAATTTCCAGGCTTTGCTGCACATTTTATTATAAAAATAGGGAACGGTATTAGTGTTAGCTACCTGCACGAGAGAGGACATGCTTCACTACTAGATACTGAGGCTGCATATGGAAGAAAAGCCATCTTACAAATTCTGTACAATTTCAGCATCAACAGTAATGCCTGGAGTGGAGTGTAAATAAGCCGACATTTGAACTTTAAGATACCATAACACAGAATGTACAGCAATTTTTATACAAAATATACCACGCTGCACACCTTAACTGAAAAAAAAAAGGCAAATCAGCCATCATTAATTCTCTGCACAGGCAATAAATAAGGCTATACCAGCTCAACACTGTACTTTGTTTCACAATCGGGAGACACAGCTGACTGGGGTTCAGGTTTCTGACTTCCTCTCTCTCTTATCTTTTTAACTGGAAGTTCCTTCAGCAATGAATCAGGACTGGTATTAAAAACATGGAGAGACAAGAGAAAAAAGGTTCAACTGTTTCTGTACTTTACATTTAAGTGTACATTTCCACCCCAGAAGAATCTTATACAGCATACACAATTCATAGAACTCCCACATATTCAAAAATGTTGGTTCTTACTCCATATTGTATCAATTGTGAAGGAAAGCAAAATGAACAAACAGAAAAATCCCTCATCAAACCAAGGCAAATCCCTTGTTCTGAAGGCAGACATCAAACACTTGCTTAAAATTGTAGCCAACACTTGAGAAAACATTGCGTTCACTGGAACCAAAGATAAAGCAACAGTCAAGAGAGGCACAGGCCACTTGTGAAGAGATTAGATGTGAAATGAAATCTCCAGAAGAAAGTTTCCCTACTCTCCTTGACTTTTTTTTTCCCCTCCTCAAAAACAAGCATACATACCATGCTTATTAACAGAAGCAGAGCTATCACTTCACTTTTTAAGAGCAAAAGCCTTACAGCTCTAATGGCTTATCTGTTTGCAAAATTAAAGCATAATAATTCAGATATGACACTAACCGTAAATCCTTTTAAATGGATAATACCCTGTTGCTTTAGCTGAGAGCATCTGTTAACCATAAATGGGTCATTTTTTTTTCTTGAGTCAACAGAACTATCCTCCAAGCAGTAACTGTTACTATCTAAAGACTTCAGAGTCTTCCTATTAATTTAAAAACACATATATCTCACCACTTCCACACCTACTGTAATTTTTCAATTCCCAGATATTTTACTTTGTTTCAGTACCCCCCCCAAATGACTTGCCTACTAATTCACGTAAAATGTTTTAAAAAACCCAAACCTGTCAGAGGTGAATAAATGTGCCCAAAGAACCCAAAGGCCATTTCTGTCTCACATCTCCAAAATAAATCTAAAAGTTTTTAATGACTTTTTCTAAGCAGTGTTCTCTCTTTAGGGGTACTGAATGGCTCAGTGAATTGCAATTAGATGGGGAATCTTTCAGCTCCAGGAAAACTGCATGAATATATCCCATGCTGGTAGTAACTTAAAGTCATTACCACTAGACACTGTTTGGCAATTATGCAAAATAAGCTGGGAGGTTTAATCAGTTTCTAGTGAACACTGTCCACTTTGTAAGCACTACTGTCAGAATGCAGCTTGCTGGCACTCTTTATTAATGGACCAAATGCAGGGACCAGAGGCTGAAAGGAAGTTCCTCTAACTCGCAGAGATGATTCTTCTGGAACATGAGACAAGTACGTTACCGAGCCCCTGCTTGTATCTGTCACGTGTATTCTGTAGATAAATGAACAACATTAATCTTCAGCGCTATCATATGGCATAGTTCGACAGAACTAAATGAGCTACTGGGAGAGGCAAAATAATCTAACATCACCTAAACTAATTAGCACTGCTTCTACATTACGTCAGTTCTACTGTACAAGCTCAAATTCTTTTAATTTTTTCTAATTATTTTATCTTAACAGCTACCATTATTCATTACAGTAGTTTATTCAGCCACTCAGGAAAGGTTATTTCTTAGCTAACAAAGATGATGAACGTTCACAAAGCCAGCGTCCTCCTTTCCTCCCAGTGAGCGTGCCATCCTCCCCTAACCAGTCTGACTGCACACGCCTGCGCCTGCAGCCCCAGCAATGCCCTTTCCCTGTTCCCAGTGACCAGCTCTGCCGCAGCCCAATGACCAATGAGCTCCAAGTCTAAAAAATACTCCCTTTCAGTTTCAGGGAAGTTCTTTACAGCCAAATATTGCTGGATCGATCTAAAAATCCTCTTCAGTGGTTTGTGGGGCTTTTTTTTAAAGCAGATTTTCAAAAAAGGCCCTTGTTTAAGAATATACCTTACAAATCCATATTCAGACACATAAACGCTACTCAAAGAAGCAGTCTATCTGAAACCAGTAGGGTGCTGGTTAGCAAAGATACGTGGAATGAAGAGGAAATGCACCAAAACATCAAAAGCAAATTCGCCCATTGTCATCCTCTTCCATCATGCCAGCATATGATATTAATGTAAAGCAGCAGAAACAGGGACCAGGACATTGACTAAAGCACCAAAATCTACTCTTCCTCCAACCGTCTCAAGAAAAAATAAGTTTTGAGTAACTCTCATGTTTCTTTACAGCAGCACCTTGGGAAAAGATAGAGAAATTCTCTTTACACTGCTTGAAGAAAAGGACAGCCCACCTGGATCTCCCATACAGCACAATCTTGTCATTAGCAAAGGCAGATACTAATTTCTGAAGGAAAGTGGTGGATAAGGGAGATTGTTCCCTTCATTAACAGGCTAATCTTAGCTTTTGCAGCCTTAGCTGAAAACAACACAGATGAGGCAGAAAAGGCCATATAAATACTAACAGCACAGGGGGAAACAAAAGACCTTTGACAAAGCAGTGTTTTCCCCATACAATGAAAAGGTTTAAAAGATCAGCTTTATTCAGTTTGAGAAGAAAATAATAGGATGAGACGATCTGAATAAATAAAATAAATGGTTTGGAGGAGTCTCATTATGTGCTCCCTATTTATCTTCTCTAATAAATAAAAGCCATCACACAGGAATAGAATGAAATTAAAATAATATTTTATCTATTAAATATTTAAAGAAACAAACAGGTTGTGGAATTCTACCTCAGACTTCTCAATTGTTACCCAATGTTTCAGGCTCTTATTGAAAAAGTCTCTAGATACTACAGTTATAAAATAAAACTTCAATAGGCATACATTTTCAGGGAAGAAGGCAAAACGTGTAACTTACGCTTTAGCTTGCAGATAGCTTGAAACAATGCATCACTCTGAGGTACCAAATGTCTTATTCATTTTAGTAGATGAGCTGTAGGTCAATTACAATCTTTTCCTTCATACTTTATTCATAGTCATTTAAAAAGTATACAGGAGGGAGCATCATATTATAATGGTCTATACTAACTTTTCCCAAGATGTGTGCATAAGCAAGGAATAGAGGAGAAAGAGCTCAAAATCAAGTAGGAGAGAGGAGGGAGGAGTATTGACATGCAGTCAGTGAATGTTCTTTTTAACAGTGCACGTTACAAGTGTTGGTCAAGATGATTAGGAAGAATAGATCACAAAAGATAAAATTTTCACTAATTTTGGTGAGTGCTACTAGAGAAAGAACATGAAAAATAAACTTATTTCAGAGTATAAATTCATTACTGATCAAAACCCAGAAATATTTTCTACTCCCTGTTCCGTATAAACGTATATGAGTTATATATT
>NW_010521146.1:0-5329 GCF_000687285.1 Phaethon lepturus
TGGCCGTATTAAACCTCATACATTATGACTGAGGCTATCAACAATGTCTGAGAATACTAATTTGAGATCGTCAACTTAATATGAATTCTTTTTAGTAAGATGATAGGAAGAAGAGAGTTCATGCAACTTCTTTCATGCTGTATCAGTGATAAGACAAGCCCATGACCATATTGCACTATATTTAACCTTTTTGTTCCTGATAGACAATTATTATGAAAATACAGTTATTTGCAACTAGATACATAGCCTAGCACATTCCTTAAGTAACTGAAATGTTAAAAATGCTATTAAAACCTGTAAATAGCCTCCTATAATATGTGCCTTGCAATATTAGCCTGAAAAGGTCTCCCTCTTCTAAGAACAGAAAGCTAACTGGATTCAGAAAGTGTTTTTCACTTGCTTTAGTGAATTTCTGATCAGGTTACTAAACCTTTCACCATTCTTCTTGCAGCCTGTTCATAGTTCCCTAGTCTTTAAAATGAAAAACAAAACTTCTTTCCTTGCCTCTCCAATGACCTTGCCATACCACAGATGTTACAGACAGTAAATTCCATATGAAGTAAAAGAAAGCAAATAATATTCACCTTGTTTTCTGGAAATATTTTTCTTAAATGTACTATTTACTGCACAGCAAATCACTACAGAATGTGTGTCTTTCTAAGGTAGTGTCTACCAACATTTTTTGGAAGGTCATAAAAAAAACCTGAAGGACACAACATTCAGTGAAATGATATAGTGACATTTTTGAAGTGTAGTGTTTATAGTGTAATAATCATCTGTATAGAGATTTTGCATGAGTAAGGAGTTGATAATGACTACCTTGTACATGCTTCATTTTCTGGGAAAAATATTTGTAACATGAAGCTTTTCAAACTTTGAGCCTCTATGCTTTGGCAGTGTCATCTTTGCAGATGATGTAAGAAAATTAAAAATTGAGAGTTTCTTTAATGGACTCTGACCAAAACTGGCATATTAAATCAGTGATTTTGTAAAATGTCATCAGTAGATTATACCAGTAGCTTTTTAATTAATGTCTGAGAAAAAGCATCAAAAACCAGTGTTACTAGCAAACAGTTTTTATTTAGGGTTCTGAGGCATTGTGTGTCATGTTTTAAAACTTCATTTTCCTTATTTTAGTGAATCAGAGAGAAAAATTTGGACTTTTTGATTAATTCTTTATTATATAAGCAATCACAAAATTAATTCTGACAGCTTTTTATTGCCTGGGCCTTCAAAAGCCTTTAGAAATTTAAAGATCAGTGAGAGTTAAATTCCTTTATTAATTTAAAAAATAGGAGTGGTATATATGCATGTCTTTGTAAAGCATATTTCATAGAATTTCATTATATAATTCTCACTAATCTAAGTATGGTAAATGCAGTACTATTTCATTACTGTCAAAGGTATGTGGAGATATACAGCTGTAGAACCCTAAATATCTATTAATCCTTCAGAAAAAATGTGTTTCAGGGAAACTGTTACTCAGTGGAATTCCTGTTGTAGAAGAAGAAAGCCACTGTAGGAAGAAAACATGGACTGAAAAGATGACTTATCTTAAAAATATTATTTTCACATATTCTGTTTTCTCAAATATATTCCAGATTCTATTTAACACATCAATTTCTAAAATTGTCTGATAACGATCTTAAAAGGGCTCTCTTTTCTGTTTTCTGATTAGTGCAAATATTAGCAATAGTTTCACAGAATATCTTTCAGAAAGCTTCATTATATTAATTTAGTCCGTCTTCTTGTATACCACAGGCTTTAAATTTCATACCGTTATCTTTCTGCTGAGCTCAAAGTCTTTTTTTTGGCCACAGCTGGAGCTATGGCAGTTCTGTTGTCCAGAACAGTTGTCCTCGCTTGATCACTGTCACTAAGAGCTGGACAGTCAGCTACTGGCTTGGTGAAGCTCACACACATACCATTGTTGCATATGGAGTTGTGTTTCAAAAAGAAGTAAAATTAGAAAGTATCACTTAAATTTTTTTTTTGAACAGTGGCAGGAGGACATCTTTTGGGCAGAAGAGGTGTTATGTTGAACAATAGGTGTTAATTGATAATAGATGTTCTAGTAGGCAAATCCTAACCTTTCCCTAAGTTCCAGGATCACTTCTTGTCAATGAGGCCTTTTGTGTTGATTGCAGAATCAGCAAATTTCCTCACTATCCTTGGTGGTGTGCTCTGAGGGCAAAGTAAGGAACATCAGTCTCAAGGGGATAAAAGGAATGAATTATTGTTAAAAGAACAGAACACTAGAGGTCCTCCTGAGGAGAGAGCAAAAGTCCAAAGAAACAGATTTTCCTTCACCAGAGTATACATAGAATCAGACAGGATCAGCCTCTTCACAATGAATTTCAGAAATGAATGACAGAAGCTACAGGATCTGTCTTATTTCTTGTAGATTTTAGAACAGAGAGTTTAAATTCACTGGGCTTCTGGAACAGGCTACTTTCAAATCAACTGCACTGAGAAATAGTCAATAAAATGAACTATTTGGTATAGTTCCTGCTCTCCTCCTTCCTTTCAAATGCTTAAGGGGTCCCTTTCCCATGATGTTGTTAAGAAGGGAGAGAGACTCTTTTGCCATGAGAAGCCCTTTTGTCAGTGACACATCGTCCAAAAAATGGTCATGGAGATGTTTTTTCTGAGAAAGGGAATTCACTTGAACTTTGAACTTGATATTCTGTATTAGCAAAGGAACTGAGGCACTTTGTGGTCACTTGTCCTTTTTATAAAGGGTAAGGAGAAGTCCAAACTGAAATGCAAGTGAGAGGCACATCATGAACCAGTTGGCTATGGAGAAAATCAGTAATGTGCATTATTACATGGTACTAAACAAGACAGAATATATTAAAATACAAATAGTTGTATATATTTAAAATGTATATATACATATATACTCATATAGATATTTGAATATAATTCACTTTGGATAATTTGGTTAAAATTGCCTTATGCATGTGTTTCACACTGATTAGAGAGTGTTAAAATCTAACAGAAAGAGTAAATGTCACAAGAGAAAATTTATTCAGACCCTTTTAATTTTTCTATTTTTGAGGGATTATTTAAAAGCTTCTGAGCATAAATATCAACTTTTATAACAACTTATGAGAATTATTTTTCTGTCTGTTTTTATCTTAGGCTAAAGAAATAATCCTGGCTAAGCAAAAAGTATCAACATCAATTAAACATTCAGACTGTAATATGCTGCAAAAAAATGCAGGAAGGTAATTCCTTTTTTTCTTCCACATTAGTTTTACTTTTTGTCCATGCCAGAATATATGCTTCTCATTATCTTGTTGAAAGTATGAAAATATTGATTTTTATAGAGTAAAAGTATGTCTAAAAGCTTTAGTCTAATAGCCTGTCTGCTGCTGTTTATAGTGATCTGCTCCCATAGCAGAGTGAAAAAAGCACTTCTTTCTGCTCATCAGTTTCGTTCCATCTGCTTGTTCAGATTATTAAACTGGTGTATACTAAAATTAAATTACCTACTAAGATTGCCCCTGCAGAGCTCCTTGCTATGTAACCCAAGTCTGAAAACCATTTAGAAAGCAATGATTTTTGAACCCGTCTCATTAATGTATTTGCTTGCCAGTATACAGGTTGAGCTACTGCACTAGTAAGTAGGTTCAAAAAGCAATTCTGCAAGGTTTTATAACATGGATCCATCCTATTAAATGTGATGTAAACTCCAGCTCTTGTAATCTTGCAGTCAGTGACTGCCAGAAGCAAGCAAATATCAGTGATGTTCTATTTTTAGTTTTTACTCTTAGGGAATGTCACTAGCCATTGCTGTAGGTAGACACTAGAGCTGATGGACACTTGGCCTAAATACAAATACTATGATATATTTTTTAACCTTTCCTTTTCCTCTTGCTACAGGCAATGGTAATCGTACCAGAATAACATATAGTAACAACAAAGTTTGTTAAGCTGTTCATCTGTTTATATTTGAAGTGCTGCGTTTGTTTCCTTGTTGGATTTCATTGTGGTGCATGTTGATGGAAAGGTTAAGCAGTTAGTAAAAAATAGCATTATGGATCATGGATATTCTTCTCCGTCTCAATATTTAGGACACTGACAAAATGGGTCTGCAAGAGTCAGTTGTCCTTCATTCTGCTTTTTATTTCTTATTTTTAATAAAGATCAAGGATGACTTCTTGTCTTAAATAACCTGCATGATAAGAAGATGATAGGGTGGTTGAAAGAATTTGCTGAGATTCCTAACGAGCCAGAAGCACTGCACCCTTTCCTTAGGCAGCAGTGATTACAGCACCATCTTGATTACTGAGTATTTCAAATATTTTTAAAAAGTCCAAGCCAAATGGTGGATACTTACTCTCCATGATATTTGAAAACTCATGCCAGTCAGGTGGAGTCCCTGGTGACTGGCAAAAAGGGAAACATTGCACCCATTTTTAAAAAGTGTCAAAGGCTGGACCCTGGGAACTACCGAAATGCCAGCCTCACGTTTGTGCCTGGGAAGATCGTGGAATAGATCTTCCTAGAAGCTCTGCTAAGGCACATGGAAAACAGGGAGGCGATTTGAGACAGCCAGCATGGCTTCATCAAAGGCAAGTTCTGCCTAACCAGCCTAGTGGCCTCCTATGATGGAGTGACCACATCACTGGACAAGGGAAGAGCTACCAATGTCATCTATTTGGACTTCTGTCAGGCCTTTGACATGGTCCCCCACAACATCCTTCTCTGTAAATTGGAGAGATGGATCTGATGGATGGATTGTTCAGTGGATGAGGAATCGGCTGGATGGTCGCATCCAGACGGTAGTGGTCAACAGCTCATTGTCCAGATGGAGATGGGTGATGAGTGGGGTCCCTCGGGGGTCCGTACAGGGACCAGTACTCTTTAATATCTTCATCAATGACATAGTGGGATCAAGTGCACCTTCAGCAAGTTTGCAGACAACACCAAGCTGAGTGATGTGGTTGACATGCCTGGGGGATGGGATGCCATCCACAAGCACCTGGTCAAGCTTGAGTCATGAGGTTCAACAAGGCCAAGTGTAGGGTCCTGCACCAGGGTTGGGGCAACCCCCAGTATCAGTACAGGCTCGGGGATGAAGGGATTGAGAGCAGCCCTGATGAGAAGGACTAGGGGGTGCTGGTGGGTGAAAAGCTGGACATGAGCCAGCAATGGGTGCTTGCAACCCAGAAGGCCAACTGTGTCCTGGGCTGCATCCAAAGCAGCGTGGCCAGCAGGTTGACGGAAGTGATTCTGCTGCTGTCCTCCACTCTGATGAGGCCCAACCTGGAGTCCTGCATCCAGCGCTGAAGCCCTCAGTACAGGAAAGGCATGGACCTGT
>NW_010521147.1:0-12368 GCF_000687285.1 Phaethon lepturus
CTGTTAGCAAGTGCGTGTACTTAAAAAAAGAAAAAAAGTAGGTTGACATTGATTTGCAATATAATCAATTCATTACAGTAATATATTTTACAACTGTAAAATGGGGTTAGAATATCACTAACCAACTACTCTCCAGATATACTCCTTGGTGTTATTCTCTGCCAAACAGTACACGTTGTCAGATATATGCATTTATTTTCCTCTGTCAAAAGTAGAGATGAAGACAGAAAACAAAAACCTTCTTTATTATTTTTATCCACAAAAAGAAAACAAATTTATACAAAAATCTGAAAACTAAAAGGCTTCTGTCAAAAAGCAATAAATCTAATTTCCACTGGGGAACGTGAAGTCTAATATTCTGATACAAGTCAAAGACACCTGAAATATTTCATTTACTGAGCCCCATTAAAACGCTTGTTTTGAAACAGTTTGACTTCAGGCGAAGTCAGTCTACTCTACGTCAGCGCACCACAGAGTGCAGTACAACTTCTTCGTGTTTGCATTCTCAATTACATATCAAGCTTGTTGTTTGGGCTACACTTGCACTGATATATCTTGCTGTCTCCCATCTTGCCAATCTTGGTGTTACACTTAACACAGAAGTGACATGACAGTGATAAACCACAAGTGTGTCAGGACACAGTCATGAGAAGAGAGTGGTTCTCAGTGGTTCTCAGCATGACAAATACAACTTTTCATGAGGGACTATGGGTGTTAGCGGACAAAACTGAAAAATGATCTGTAAAAAAATTTCCTGAGAATCATAATTTTATTTTATGAGTTTGTCATTTAAAGTGTAAATAAAAAATCTAGTTCTGTATTTCTCATGTACACAAATTCGTAAAGACAGCAGGAGAATTTCAGATGAGAAAAGATGGTGGAAATGTTTTGCCTCATAGAGTAGCTGTATGTTTTGTTACATGAAAAATAAATGTAAATACAACACCATCTATGGTTGAAATTTTTTTAAACTTTTGAATGTTTCTATGCTGTAAAGAAATTCTTTTGTTACAGAAAAGCTATAAAATCTTACTTCTTTTTCTGTATAATATCTTCTCAACACCTTACGTAAGTCACAGTATATTACGGAATTAAAAACCATTTTGTATGAGTATGCAACAAGGTGCCGAAACTGTATCAGATGCCAGTTTTTTTAATTGTATCAAACCATCAAATCACTGGAAAACATTTTTTCTCCTAACACACAAAGACCTCTCAGATTTCCAGAATGTCTCTGTTCTACATCAGGTAAATTCAGGACTTTCATACCAGTATTAAAATATGATTCTACCTTGCTGTTTCTTTCAGAATAGAGTAAATCAAACAAAACCCAAGAGAAAAAACTTCAGACTAAGCAGTAGCTTTGTGAAGATGGTTCTTATACTGGTTCCAGGATCCTCCTGTTTAGTGTCCTACTCTGTCCATCTCCAAAATCCTGTAGAATATCTGAGCTACTGAGCTGGTCTCTCTTTTGGCATTTCTCCTTTGCCACAGAGTTGTATTTAGGGCCTGAGAAATGAAATTTAAACACAGCTTTTAAAACAATGCTTGGTTGTTGCAGTGAAAAGTTTCATTTTTAGTGAATTCAGATTTAAAAAGAATTCCTATCTTATTTCTCTTTAGGACAATGTATTATGTCATACATCTCCAGAAATGAAGGCATGAAATGGCAGGTAAAATATCAAGAAGTGAATGCCTAGCATTTTGAGAGTGTTAATTAGATGCTTTTGTGCTTTCTGTGTGATGAATATTTTGCCAATGGTTGCTAATTATTATAGCAATTAGGTTTAACAAGTCAGGAATTTCACAAGTTTAGGTCGTCTGGGTTACACTTTAGCCAATAGGGAATGGGTGTTAATTAAGGACAAAGAAGAGAAGAATTAAGAAGATTTGATGGGTTTAAGGAAACAGCAATTAAACAACGCGTTAGAGTGATTTGCATATTTTAATAAGTCAAGAACTCTTGTTCAGAAAAAAAGTTGTGTTTTCATTACTCAGTGCAATTTTTCCAAAAGGTCTTTTCAGATTTTAACACTTTATCTCCAGAACCATAAGCCTTTGGGTACTGACTGTCAGTTTTAAAAACTTTATTATTAGTGTTTGGAAGCTGGTTCTAGATGACAAATAGATAGCATTGATATAAATATGAGCACTAAAAGAGCTTGCTCTTATTTACAGAAAACCAATGTATCCTTCTGACTGTGGCGTTTTATATGAAGGGACTGCACAGGCTACCTCACCTGCATCTGTGACACGCTACCGAGCACCCAGAAACTCTTAAGTCCTGTAACAAGCAGATATACAAATACCAGTTAAAAAAAAAAAAAAAAAAAAAAGGTGAAAATAACAACAGAAAGGATTTGTAGGGAAGCAAATTTATCTCCTTCAATAGAAAAAGAGTTAGATCACTATATTAATCAACATTCAGTGGCAGGACACTGTCAAATCTATTGATACTGTCTTTATTTTCTATACAAAGAATAAACAACCCAACAGTTGGTGTTAGCAAAACCCACCTCAACTTAGTTATAACGCATTAGAAATAGCTCTGAACAGACTAAAAAGCACAGTGATGTGGACAAAAAGTAGTTTTACTTAGAACTCAACCTCATTGTTCCATGAAACAGTTCATTACACCTGGGCACTTTAACTGGTTAAGAATTTGCAGGTTAGGAAAAGGTCTTACAAAGCTCGTTGTAAGGAAAACTCAAATGGCATGCTCTATTAATAGTATATGTTCAGAACCAGCTGATCAGCACTGAAATGTTAACAAGTAGAAGCTTATATGGATACAATTCATGCCAGAAGCACCAGCATCTTAATGATTATGCTATTGTATGGCAACTTAACATTCCAAGTATTAGATTTACATGAGCCAAGAAGGGTGTAAACTGTTGATTTATTCATCAGCTAGTGAGTAGTTTATGTGAGAAGCCAATCATTAGTGTCTCAAGAACTACAGGTCTATTAAAACTACTAAAAGTTCAAACATCAAATTGCTCAAGATATCACACACATGCCTGGCTAGGGAATAGGACAATGTTTCCATGGACCTCAACATGAGCTGCTTTTTTTGGGTGTGTGGTCAGGCTAATCCGTGAGAGGTGTGAGGGAAATGAGGAGGAGTAAAAGATGAGGAAAGAGAGAAGGTTGGTGTGAGGAGGTTCCATGTCTGTTTGTCAGAGAAAAGAGAATCCTAGTAGAGTAATTAGAGAGTAACATACAATGTTCAGTGAGCAGGTGGGAGGAAGGGAGGAAGAACATCTGCCTGTGCTCCCTACAAACCCAATGGCAGTTCTACCACCAAAATTAAACAAAACCTTAATTGTGTGTGATTATATTTGTAGTCATAATAACAGAAGAATCCTCATTTTCAGGAATAATCCTGAAAGAGGATTATTAACAGCAAACACCTCACCTTCCACTGCTATAGCCTTTAAATTGCCACTTATGGAACAGACTGTCATAGGAAGTTCTAATATAGCAGCACAATAAGAATAGGCATGACCAAAATAGCGCTGTACGAAGTTAAAATTTATCATTGATTGATAGAAATAATAACACAAACCCACTGCTAGTCACACAGGCTTAGCCATCTGCTGCTACAGTTACTAAATCTTTCTTTTGTGGGGCTTGGGCACTAGCAAATATCATAAAGCATTTGTTCTATTTAGAAAGATGCAGTTACAGTACTGTTGCCATAGGCAGAATAATAATAAAACCTCCTTCCATCTCTCTAGTTGCTCTTTAGCTATACACAAAGTTATTTCTATGCATGTGTTATCATTTTAAAAGTGATAGCTGAAAATTCAGACTCCAGCTGAAGTCTTCATTTCTGAATCCCACTTGCCATAAATAATATTTTATAATTAATCATTTATACATTAATTATCATGTTTCCGAGTTAACAAGTGAAAATATCTTCTGCTGACCTAGCTGATCAATTGGGAGATGCTTAACTAAAGAAAGATGTAAAAGAAGTACCACCGGTCCTTACACAGAGAAGTTGGTGTGAAATAGAAATGTACTGCCTAATCAGATAAAATGTAAAGATCTATAAATGGAGTTTACAGAAAGCAAACCTGTTTTTAATTTTCAGTGCAACCTTTTCATTATGGAAAATAAAAAATGTGTCCTTTAAGGCAACTTTATGTTTTATATTATACGTGATTTCAAGCTTCTTTGAATATCACTGTTACAATGCATTCTGTGAAGAGTTCAGTGTTCCCTCTTGGAACTGAGAATTTGGGCATCAGTTGCCTGACCTGAGAGAAGTCTTCCCTGTCATCTTATCTCACTACTCCTTTTCCCTGTAAAGCTCTCCCATCTTCTCACAGTTAAAGTCACTAATACAAGTGCTGGCTTGTGGGGTGGTAGAGAGGTGTGTCAGAATATCTCTGTGCGCAGCATAGCAGTGGAACATGCCTTTAACAGTGTGACACTTTAACTAAAAGAAGGAAAAGACAGTCTTTTTTCTTTTTATAGCTATGTAAACTGTAAATCCCCTAAGATATCATTCTGCCAGGCTCAGAGTCTTTTTAGGCAAAATAAACGTTAAAATGAAAATAAATGTAAGAGCAAGATTACAGCATCAGAGCTGTGAGGTTCTTTGAAAAATTGTCTTTGAAAATAAATTATGTTTTACTGTTAAATAACACAATAAATTACAATATTACTAATATTGTACTTATGTTTGTATGAACTAAATTATTGGTCTATCATCTCATAAGAAATCAGTGAAATCAGGGAAATTTTTGATAGATGGCAGGGTCATGGCAAAACTATACAAATAATGTGTTTATCACGGGAGGCATGCTCTGAGTAAAGAATTAGATATCCATCTGTAAGCCTTAAAAATCAGCTTTCACTCTGATTCACCCAGACATTACTCTGTAATATACCTAGAACACAGATCACAGAAACAACATGTCTACATTGTGTTTGATAACACAATGGCAAATTTTATCTAAGTGATTAATAAATGTCTGTCATACACTATTTGATAGATTATTTTGCAATTGCCTATGATATTGGATAGACAGAATATGATTATTGGTGGCACAGTTGCTCAGTCCATTAAAATTATTTGGTGATAATAAATGAGCTCATGACTTCAGGCTGAGGAGTTCATACTTCTGACTACTTCCTGCTTGCTATTACACATTGCTGGAGAAATGACCTTTAGTGACCTATGATAAAAATGTCAAATGTCATGTTTCTCCTATTCTGCAGTCAACAGTCCATGCTTAATGAATGTTCTAAATTTCAAGACAGCAGCTCAAAAGGGCACTTGAATGGGGGAAATGTAACAATGGAGAATGAAGACCTCTTGATAACCTCTGATAAAAAGGTCAAATGCAGGAACTGTTCATTTCTGTGTAGTGTTTCTTAATGACTGGGATTTTTGCTGTGTAAGGATTATCTCTGCAAGAAAATTATATTCGTTTAGTGATTTACAGTTCATCCAAATGAGAACATGTAATTCCTATCAAGAAAGACAATCTACATCCTCCCTCATTACACTTTAAACTTTTTTAAAATCTGCAATTTCTTTTGGTCATCTGTATTTCTGACAAATGCCTTATGGTCATACTCTGATGTTCAGTGGTAGGCTTGAATTAAGAGATGTATGTTGTGTTTTAAAGATGACAAGATTTGGGCTCGTTATGATCACCAAAGAAAGGAACTTACACAGACATAAACCTTCAGATAATTTATCATTGAAATCTGAATTCAAAACTCATCTGAGAAATGCCTTTGATGGAGGGAGTGGAGTTGCTAAAAAAATATGTGAATACTCAGTGCAAATAACAATTCCAGAACACAGGAAATGTTTCACTATTGTCTTTAACTGTACACTAAAAGTACCCACATTCAATTAGACTGTTCATCTTATTTGTTAAATGACACTTATCAGATAAAATTGTTTGGGCTTTTTTTTCCAAAAATGACAACACAAACAAAGATCATTGGAAAACTCAAAATTATAGTAGGGAGGAGGCAGAAAAGGCACCTTTTTTTTTGTCCATTAAGAGACCAAATTATTACAGTGCACATATCAAGGTTCAACTGTTAAATCTTTCCTCTGAGCTCCCCATCCTTGACATCCAGAGAATGTGCTCCTGACAGGATAGAGCTGACAAATCCATTTGTATCCCATGTCTTTAAATTACAAGCATGCCACCTGGAAAGACCTTGAGTGCTCCAACATACCCCAGACCATTTATTTCTATATCAATCCATCAAGCTCTTATTATCTACAACATTCATGTTTAGCTCAGTTCTTTGTCAATCTTGCTGAAATCCAAAGCACTGACTCAGCAGTCAGACTTTGTTTATTTTGTATTTTACTTTCAGAAAGATGTCATGTACGTGGTTTGGCATTTTATGGACCAAGAAATATGTATTCATATCATCACTGACAAAGCTGCACTAAGAAGTGAGATTAATTAAAGTGTCTGATGCCTACAACTACAAAGGTAGAGGAGAAGGTGAATGAAAGAAAGTAGTTTTATACAAGGAGAATAAATACATATTAAGTCTATGGCAACACTGAAATATTGGTATAACAAAAGAAAATTAAAAATGTATTCCACCAAATCAAAAGATAAAGCTTACAAAAGAGAAGAAATATATAGGAGGAAGTATTTGATTTGAACTGATCTCTTAAAAAAACATATTTTCATTTTGTTTCTAAAGAACTCAACAACATTACATACCAATATGTGCAATGGAGAAAAAAGATCAATCTACCCACTCCTAAAGTAGAGCAACTCTGGTGAGCAACAACTTAGCTGTGTGTACAACACATTGCTACAGAAAAGGTTTATTCAGAAAAAAAATGCTATAGTAATTTGAGATAGCAAAAAGACTTTTTTTTTGTTATTTAACATGCTACTTTAAGATGGAAAATGTCTGAGGATATTTTATGCTTCCAGTAATAAATGCCTGACTAGGAGAGTACTTTTGCATTAATTTTCAATTTTTAAAGGATTTTCTAGCAGCATGACTATCACTGTCCTAAGATACTGATCCATTGCTGTTACAGACATAAAACTATTTCAAATCTAGTTTTGTAGCTTGTTTTTTCACTTGAAGATATTTCAAGTAATTATTGACTGACAAACTGTGAGTATCTTGTAAGCTCTGGTGCTGTAAGACCACAGCAGCATGGTTGCTCTTTCATTGTGTGTTGTCTATGGTCTCACTTCCTTTTATAAGCATCTTCTGTCCACCACACTTTAGACTGGAAGTCCAGAGTACACTTAAGGTCCTGTTCTGTGAAATACAGAAGCCTTTTCTTGCCTGAAAATCTTCAGTACGAAAATCCATGACTGATGCTTTCTTTTCCTGGAAGTGGAACATCTGAGGATTTGCAAGAAAGAAAACCAGTCAAAAAACATTTTTTCCAAGGGAATAGTACTTCAGGAGAGTGTAGGAAATGGCATTAAACAGAAAGAAAATATGAGAGATGCATATGAGAGCAGCAATTTAAAAAAATAAGTAAATTGATGTCCTATTTCACTAATGCAGGTTTTAGAGGGATATTCTTTGAGTTTGGCACATGTCCTGATTACTGCATATGGCAGCAATGGATGAAGAGCTCATGGTTACGTATACCCAGCTGACAGCCTCTGTAGTATCCCTGGCATGACCACAACTTCTATCCACTCCAAATAGACCCTTTCACCTCACAACACATCCTGCCACAACAGACACTGCTTAACTGACATTATTCTTCAGGGACTTGAAGCAAAAGTCAAAGGGAAGGAGTTGGGTCAGAGCCTTCTCCTCTAGGATAACAGGATTTCACATGCTTTCTTTGCCATCCGTGTCCAATATTTTATTTTTATATATGGGTGGGGAAAAGTTAAAGCAGGGAGAGCAAGTAGTGGTAATTCACAGGGAAAAATCTATGCACTAATAAAAATAATTCTTCTTTGACATTTCTGTGCCTATAAACCAAAATTTTCAATGTTAGTGCATGTTTCAAAATGATGCATCTGTCAAGGTCAGCTTTTGCTATATGTACATATAGAGTTTTGATGCAGCTGGACTGTCTGGCAACTTCTGTGGCATTAATTACTCACATGTCCTGGTTTAGGCTTTGATAGAGTTAATTTTCTTCCTAGTAGCTGGCATAGTGCTGTGTTTTGGATTTAGTATGAAAATAATGTTGATAACACCGCTGTTGCGTTGTTGCTAAGTAATGCTTATATTAAGTCAAGGACTTTTCAGCTTCCCATCCTCTGCCAGAGAAGAGGTGCACAAGAAGCTGGGATGGAGCATAACCAGGACAGTTGACCCAGACTGGCCAAAGGAATATTCCATAGCATATGATGTCATGCTCAGTATATAAACTAGGGGGAATTGGCCATGGGGGCCTGTGATCACTGCTCAGGGACAGGCTGGACATTGGTTGGTTGGTGGTGAGCAATTGTTTTTCATTTGCATCACTTTTCCTTCTTGGTTTTGTGGTTTTTTTTTAAATTTTATTTATTTTTTCGTTACAAGTTTTTGTTGTTGTTTCTATTATTATTGTTATTGTTATTGTTATTATATTTTATGTTCTTGTTTTTGTGGGTTTTTTTTAAATTTTATTTATTTTTTCATTACAAGTTTTTGTTGTTGTTTCTACTATTATTGTTGTTGTTATTGTTATTGTTATTGTTATTATATTTTATTTCATTATTAAACTAATCTTCTAATTCTCTCCCCATCCCACTGGATAGAGGGAGAGTGAGAGAGCGGCTGGGTGGTGCCTAGTTGCCAGCTGGAGTTAAACCATGACATCACACAAGTCAGAGTTGTGTTGAAGGGTAGGCACATACCCTTGCTGAATGTGAACTGATGTGTGTTGATTAACACTTTTTTTTTTCCCCCCGAGCTTCCTTTTCCCTTTTTTTGTGCTGGGCTGTTGGCTGTGTCTCAATGGAATAGATTATTTTATCTGCCTTTCCTTCAATAATCCTCTTTGACATGGAGTTGTCAACCTAATCCACAAGAATCTTTCTCTTTTTCATGTATCAGCCTTACCTCATGGGAGGGAAACAGGCTGGATATGCATGAGCTAAGGCTTTAAAACTAAAGAAAAGATGTCTGTCTCTGATCTCTTAATATGCTTTATGCAAAGACCTTTCAATGCGGTTAATGTGCTGTCTACCAAATGCATTGCAAAATCTTTATTAATCATTCAGGTGAAATTACCAGGCTAAAGTAAGCACTATGGTTAATGATACAGGTGTAATCTCATCTGAAGATTGTAGAGGAATGACACGTGTTCAGTGTTGTCACGGTTTCTGGAACTTGCATGCATAGTTCTTGAACTCTGTTTTATACTGGGATTGTGTCACTACGTATCTGAGATCTCCTTGCTAAATTGTGGGCTTGAGTTCTCATTTTTGTATTTCTGTTGAGCTGAAAATTGCAGAGTTAATAATATTGGAATATTACCTGGGAGTGACAATAAGGGTGTTTAATCCTCAATGAGGCTGTCCTCACAGGGAAGCCCCTTTCATGTGAAGCAGACACATTTTTTCAAATCTACTAAATTTAATTGTGATATAGAAGATAAGTGGGAAAACAACATATACTGAGGGAAAAAATGTCATCAGATTAGAGAGAAAAACAATTATTTTAGAAGTTTATTTCTGATATCTCAGCTATCTGAAAGGGTTGCCAGACAGATCTACATTCTTATAGCACATCTAAAAGCTAGCAGCTGTAATTACTCTTTGGAAGTCTCGGAGATTAAAAAGCCATTTGTGGCCTAATCACAACTTCCACAAGTTTCTGCAAAGGGAAAACACACCTAGACTTCAACACTATTCAGCCAAGCATTCCATCTTTGCATGTAAAGAGTCTATAAATATCATGTATTTGAGAGTGTATTTAGGGGAACAAAAATATTTCCACAAGTTTTAACAAATCCTCTCCAAGCATAATATAGCTAGTTACTGCCTTCGTATGAATGTAAATGAAATCTGCTTAGTACATCATAGAAAAATTAAAGCATTTAATAAATAATCTTCTTAGTACATCAAGTAAGAATTAAAGCATTTCACAAATTATCAAATATGCATAATCCTATCTAAGACCTGTTAAACCAAAGAAAGCATGTAAGAGAGTTTCTGTAGAAAAAGTACTTCAGAAGTACCCTGAGACAGAGGAGTTCATGAATCCATGAATCCAATCTTCTTTTGTTCTAAGTATTTATCTTTAGTAAAATGTGGGAAAATAAGACAATACAGAGGTAGAGAAATTAGTTGATCAAGTAAAATATAAAATTATTTAATCTACTGAGATGTCATCTTAAATTCTAGTCTTTCACTGTACTTCACTGTTAAAAATCTGATAACCAAATAAGTAAAGTTGCCTGTCCATACAGATTGTGATATTTGAGGTTTAAAAAATGGATTGTTAAATGTCTCTTCTGTCCAGAAACTCTGATCAGTACATGGGAGGAAGTAAGAAAGTCATAGTTCCAGCATTAACATCTAAGTATGTCACACACATTTATCATCACATTGCGGCTGCTGCCAATATTTAAACAATATACCTGAAGACCATGTTTTCTTCTTGACCTATGTTTTAATTGAGATTACTTTTAAAATAATAATTACTTTTTTTAACAATAGAGGATGCTTTGGAAAATCAAGATGCTTGAGACTCCAAGAAACAGAAAACAATTTCTGATTACCTATTATTATTGGTTGCCTTTTTATTTCCTTTCTCTATTGTTCTGTGAAATTTTTTTTATGTTTTTGGGTTTTGTCCAGACACAAAATGGAAAAAAATAATGAAATCTCAACACATGTTGAGGTTCACAAAGCTTTCCTATTTTGCAGCAACCTGTACTCCCTTAGTGTCATATATTTTTGATATTTGCCCATCCCTTGACGTACTGCTAAGAAACGTTTATAGATCAATGATCTGTCCTGCAAGCTGTAAGGTGATGTAGACCTGCCATTGCTGAAAACGTCTTTTAGTCTCCTGCAAAAGTGAAAACACTATGCTCATGTTTCTGAAAGAAACTTATAGCTGTAATGCATTGAAAACAGATCTATCTAGTTAGGAAAATACTTAATGCAAATTCAAGCAAAATCTAGATATTTTTGAGATCCTGTTGAAATACAGTCCGAGACATAATAAATCAGCAAGAGGAGACAATACCCAAATGCTCACAGTAATCTTAATGAAATCATGGTTTATAAAACCTAAAGATATTTCACTTGATGGCCAATACTATAGTTTCTAAATAATAGAATGAAAGATATAACCTGTGGCTGAAATAGAGAATAACTGATTACTGACAGGCTGTGAAGGCTGACTTATTACTGTCATTTACTGGGTTATTGTGTTATGATACTATTTCTATCACTACTATTTTCAAAATATGACATTTCACTAATGACATTAAAGAAGCAGTGAATCTTATGTTTCTGTTCCTGAAAATATTGTCCAAAAGTTTTTCAAAACCTTGGAATTTTTTCTTCTCATTCTAATATGTCTTATTCTATTCTGTATTTATTTTACTTCAGTATTTTAAATTAAGGTACGCTAAAATATTTGGTTTCCTTAGAAATGTCAGGTATTATGATAAGGTCAAATCTGAACATTCATAGTTAATCTAATTGCAGTTGCTTCAGTAATTAAGAAGTTCACACTGCCAGTAAACATTAGTAAAAGTAATTATTTTAATTGTAATGATTGCTAATATAAAATATTCTGTATGCATTTCAGAGATATTTATATTCAAATTTAATTTATACCTCTGTAAATGGTGTTTGTATTCAAATAATAAAAACAATCTACACAAAGTATGTTCATAGCTGTCTCTCAAAAAAAATCCAGGATGACATTTAGTACCTCAGAAGTAGGGTGTTGAAATCTACGTTTTAATTTCATTCTCTAGTTTTCTTCTTCTTCCTCTGATTTCCTACATGTGCCTAGTAATATTAAATCTGTAGTCCTGATCCAGTGATTTACAAGCAAGCTAGTACTGCAATACAGAAAAGCCTGTAGAATTCTACTAGTAAGTCATAGAAACCAATTGTTTCAGGCAATAGGATTCTAATTTTTATAATAAACTTAACCCGATGGAGCCTTCAGAACTACTATTTTTCCATTATGAATTCAAGAAAACCACAGTGAAGAACTCTTAGAATACAGTCAGACATATCATGGCACATATTAAGTCTTCTGGATATTGTTTTCAGTTTTATGAATATCCATGAGGATAACAAAGGACAACTAGATTATGTTCAGGGCAAAGTGGCACATGCAAACTGTTTTCCATATCATAAGGGGAAAAGAAGACTTCAGGTGATATTCTTCCCAACACAAAGAGCCCTTTCCAATGAAGAAAC